>NC_056733.1:1738868008-1738901272 GCF_019279795.1 Protopterus annectens | reverse complement strand
CTGCCTGTAGTGTTACATTACAGTTGCCTGCATTGCCTTCGCTTAGCATCTACATTACTGCATCCTGCAGGCACATGCATATGATGCATTTTACCTGCAGCCGCAGTTATGCTACCTCTGTACTTGGCTGTGCTATTTCGGTTCTTTGCTCTTTTGCATTTCTACTACATCCCCTATTATCTTTGCTGTCATATGCCTCCCCTTTCCCCGTTCTGCAGGAGTCTGCTTGCAGACTTATCAGCTGCCGGCGCTTGCCCTTCCTGCATTGATTGGTGTTAATTGCTCGTTACGGATACATTTACACTGCTTCCGCATTTCCTCGTATTCTCCGCATACCTTCCTATATCCCTGGTTGTTGCCGGTGAGGCCGTCCACATGACTGGTTTCGGGAACGTAGTCATCCTCGTGCACATGCATTTGTACGCGCATTCTGTACTGTCAGCGCATCTATTTCCTAACACGCCAGTCCTGATGCTGTGATGTGCATTGTACAGCCAGATTTGCTGTCCTCCAATATCCTTCCTCCTACAGTGGCACACCCTCTGTGGTTGACATGTATCTCGTGTAGGCCACTCCTCGGTGTAGTACCGCCACGCTTGCTCCATCCTTACGCCGGCGCCGCTTTTGCGATTCACTATAATCTGCCTCATTTGCATGGAATTGACTACTAATACCTGGTTACGGCGGACACCGCCACCACTCCTTGACAACCATTGCGCTGGGGTTGCAGCTTTACATACATACTATGGTGTGGTGGCTGTGCAGCTGATTTGTGTTCTACTGCTCTTTTCGGACATTGTCATATTATTTCATTGCTTTACAACTTCTGTGCACATATCCCGGGTCTGCTGTTCTTTCTACGCACGTACCATTTATGTCATTTTACAATTTGTGCATATTTTCTTTGGACATTCTCGGTGCCTTTCCACATTGGCATATTGCACCTATATGATACCTGACTTTGACAGCCTTCCGTTACTCCTCCGGTATGTTTGGGTAAATGTAAACCGTTTTTTGGTTTACATTGCCGCGTTCTCGCTACGCCCGCGCCACTTCGTGGATCGCCATTTGCCCTCATTTTGCATGGTGCAATACCGCGACACAGTGTGTTTTGCATACCTACGCCCGGGACGGTCCGGGGCACGCCGGTAGTGCACGTGGAATTCATTCATACCTGAATCGCTAAGCAGCCATATTTGGCGTTATAACGCCGACGCTATGCTGGCGCCTGGCGCAAGGTTCATAAATCCCGGGGAATATTTCATTGTTATGTAAATCTGTGAACATGTGTATAAAAAATGTCAAATGTATACAATAATATAAATATACTTATGAAAATATGCATAGAAATATATATATATATATATATATATATATATATATATATATATATGTGTGTGTGTGTGTGTGTGTCACATATATATATATATATATATATTTATATAATAACCCATAATAAAAAATAAATAAATAAATATGTACATGTACTTATATACCAAATATTTTAAAAAATTCATTAAAAATCTTTTAAAAATCTTTTTAAAAAATGTATATTCCAATGCATGCCTGTATAATGCATTATTATCATTGTGTGTATTAATGTCCCTGGTGTGTTTGTATATTCTATTTCTGAGGTGACGTTCAGTTTTACCTATGTAGTAACTCCCACAGGCCTTACAAAGTACTAGGTAAACTACACCTTTAGAGTAACAACTATTGTATCTTTTAGCTTTTAAAGTTAGGTGGAGACTTGGTATTCTTACTTCTTTTAATCATGCAATATATGAGCATTGCGCACATCTACCACATTTAAAAGTACCATGTGTCTTGTTAGCCCCACTGTCCAAGATTTCCCTTTTCTCAATAATGTTTTTGATGTTTTTATTCCTTCTAAAACTAAATTTTATATCACATTTGAAGACATCTGTTTTAGTTGCCGTATTCCTAAACATATCCCAAGTGTCATAGATACTTTTTTTTCAACCACCCTACACCCTGGTAATATGTGACAGTCAAATATGGTGTGAATTTTATTCCTGGTGTATTCTGGGTATTGGAGCTCTTTCTCATTTTGTTATTGGGCCCACCCATAATTTCCAATACACCTCCTTGTGTTGAGGGGGTTATATTTATTGCCCCTCTCTAAGATTACATATTCTTTTATGGGACTAATAAACTCCATAGGGTAACCTCTTCCAAGGAACATTTTTTCTACATTATTGATTTCATTTAGAAAATCTGTATCCTCGGAAATCATTCTGGCCATCCTAATCATTTGTTCTTTTACAATATTTTTCTTGAGCTGATAGGGATGGTCACTATCAAAATGTAGATAGGCGTTAGAATAGTGTTCCTTCCTAAATATATTTGACTTATAACACTTATTATGACTATCTTTACTTAATTTTACATCCAAGAAGTGTATTTGTTCTATGCCTATTTGGTGTGTAAAGTGCAAAAAGGTAGTGGTGTGATTGATGTACTGTATGAAATCTTCAATGTGGTCATAAGACCCTTTCCAAAGAACAAAAATGTCGTCCAAAAATCGAAAATACTTGACAATGTACTGACTATACATAGAATCAAACACATATTTCCTTTCCCAGAACAACATTATTATATTGGCATATGCGGGGGCACAGGCGGAGCCCATAGCCACTCCTTCTTTTTGGTGGTAATAATCACCTTCAAAATAAACATAGTTATATTTTAGGACCAATTCCATACTTTCCAGTACAGTTCTAAACTCAACAGTTGTTAACAAATTCATTTCAATTAAGGTTTTCTCAAACCATTCTAAACCAATAGCTTGGGGAATAACTGAAAATAATTCTTTTATATCAATAGTAATGAAGTACATAGTATCCATGTAAGTACTCCCACCAATTTTCTTCAAAGAGTCCCATGAGTCCACTAGGATATGATCACATTTTATATAAAATAATTTTATCATGGTGTCCACATAAATAGCCATAGGTTGGGTTTTGGACCCTTGTGATGCCACTATAGGTCTCATGGGTGGATCGTACAATGATTTGTGTATTTTTGGTATACCAAAGAAAGCCGGTATAACAGGTTTTGGTACTTTTAAGAACCTATATAATTCAATGTCAATCATTCCTGTAAGCAAGTTATCCTCCAAAATGAGGTCTGTCTTCCTATACGATATATTAATCTCATTCTTGGTGACTAAACCATAATGTTCATCTTTATCCAGGATGTCCTTCATCCTCTTAATGTAATCCCACCTGTCCATAATAACCACCCCCCACTTTTATCAGGCTTCATTACACGTATTTTGTCATTACTACTTAAATCGTTTAATAATTTCTTTTCTGCTATTGTCAAATTGTATCTAATTTTTTTGCCATTCTTATATTCATTTCTTATCTTATTAATAACACACTTTTCAAAATTCAAAATTTCATAATGTAAGGGTGGATTAAATGTACTGTGTCTAGTTAAAACCTTCTCCTTGTCTTGAACTAGTTTATCTTTGTACATATGCTTAAAATTCAATTTTCGTTTGAACAACTTGACATCAAGTACTATGTTTTCAATTCTGGGTTTGTTCACAGGTACAAAGGTAAAACCTTTGGTGAACAAATAAAAAAAACTTTGATTAATGGAAATATCAGTATAGTTGAATATGTTAAAATTATTGTTATGTGTTGATAACAGTATCAGGTTGTTCTTGAGCATCCAGTATAGATTCAATATTACTGACTCGTGTTGTGTCTTGATACAGAACTATTGACAAGTCTGCTACCTGTAGACCCTCACTGTATGCATATTGTTGCTCATTGTAACCTGTGCGTATGATGTTTGCTGAGTCCGATTCCTCAGCCTCTCTGATCTCCTTGGTTCGTCCACTCCTAAAGGGACATTAGTTCTAACAATGTTATCATCTTCCTTTCTGTTAGGAAATTGTTCTTGAACATATTGGTTATAATCATATTCATTGTAATCCGGTTGACCCTGCTCCCAATGTCTATCCCTTCCTGTCCCGCTATAATAATTATTCCTATTGTGTCTGTCCTGATAGCGAGTGTAGGGAACATAGTTACAGTAAGGGATTTTTAATGACCTGCTGCACAATTTTTAACCCTTGATCTCACTGGTAGTTTTTATCCACTCATATACATTTTTTAAAAAAGATTTTTAAAAGATTTTTAATGAATTTTTTAAAATATTTGGTATATATGTACATATTTATTTATTTATTTTTTATTATGGGTTATTATATAAATATATATATATGTGACACACACACATATATATATTTCTATGCATATTTTCATAAGTATATTTATATTATTGTATACATTTGACATTTTTTATACACATGTTCACAGATTTATATAACAATGAAATATTATTTATATAATGATTAATTATTGCTTTTACATGATTTCAAGATAATTAATATGGAATGTTGAGTGATCGGGAGATGTGTATTATTTATATTTATTATATTTAGATGTTTTGAACCAGTATTTGTGTTTGTTGTTCACCATACTGTTTTTTAAAAATGTAATGTTCCAAGCAGTTGTGTACAGACTTTAAACTATGAGCTAGCCCCTTTAATTTGGTATAAACTAAATTGGTTTAAACTGACAGTTTGTTCAATTAAAGAATATAGTTGAATTTTAGCCAATAGGCTATCAATGCTCTGATATAAAATGTATGAATTGATTAGAGCAGCTGGATTCTGAAGAAGTCTCCGTTAAGGAGACGAAAGCGCTTAATCAGTTACTTTCTCTGTTTTTACACTTCTTTTCATTAAATAATATTTTTAAATTATCCGTTGGAACATCGTTTTACTTTTACCTTTGTGATTGCAACAGCAGTTTTGGTTCATGGGAAAGGGGCAGCCTTTATTGTGCCAGAGCAGCGTTGTGGTTTTAAAAGTACTAGTAACTTGGAGATTTGTCAGGGACAAATCAGGAAAAATGTTTGAAAATAGCAAAGTATGATCAGTTATAAGAACATTTAGGAAGTGATATTGTAGTAAGGGAAAGAGGTATATAGAGAAAATCACTAGTCAAGAATATACGAAGTGAAAAAGTACCACAATATACAAGGTTGATGCTAGTAAAGAGTAAAAGAGAAGCAGAATAAGAGTATGTGGAGCAGAAGCTAGAAAGAACAGAGAGCAGGCGAGGGGCCTGGAATAGGATTAGCATGGTCGTAGCTAAGAGGGCAGCACAAGAACAGAGAGCAGGTGGGGGGCCTGTAATAGGGTTAGTATGGTCGTAGCTAAGAGGGCAGCACAAGAACAGAGATCAGGTGGGGGCCTGTAAAAGGATTAGTATGGTCATAGCTAAGAGGGCAGCACAAGAACAGAGATCAGGTGGGGGGCCTGTAATAGGATTAGTATGGTAGTAGCTAAGAGGGCAGCACAAGAACAGAGAGCAGGTGGGGGGCCTGTAATAGGATTAGTATGGTCGTAGCTAAGAGGGCAGCACAAGAACAGAGAGCAGGTGGGGAGTCTCTAATAGGATTAGTATGGTTGTAGCTAAGAGGGCAGCACAAGAACAGAGAGCAGGTGGGGGCCTGTAATAGGATTAGTATGGTCGTAGCTAAGAGGGCAGCACAAGAACAGAGATCAGGTGGGGGGCCTGTAATAGGATTAGTATGGTAGTAGCTAAGAGGGCAGCACAAGAACAGAGAGCAGGTGGGGGGCCTGGAATAGGATTAGTATGGTCATAGCTAAGAGGGCAGCACAAGAACAGAGAGCAGGTGGGGGGGCCTGTAATAGGATTAGTATGGTCGTAGCTAAGAGGGCAGCACAAGAACAGAGATCAGGTGGGGGGCCTGTAATAGGATTAGTATGGTAGTAGCTAAGAGGGCAGCACAAGAACAGAGAGCAGGTGGAGGGCCTGGAATAGGATTAGTATGGTCATAGCTAAGAGGGCAGCACAAGAACAGAGAGCAGGTGGGGGGCCTGTAATAGGATTAGTATGGTTGTAGCTAAGAGGGCAGCACAAGAACAGAGAGCAGGTGGGGGGCCTGTAATAGGATTAGTATGGTCGTAGCTAAGAGGGCAGCACAAGAACAGAGAGCAGGTGGGGGGCCTGGAATAGGATTAGTATGGTCGTAGCTAAGAGGGCAGCACAAGAACAGAGAGCAGGTGGGGGGCCTGTAATAGGATTAGTATGGTCGTAGCTAAGAGAGCAGCACAAGAACAGAGAGCAGGTGGGGGTCTCTAATAGGATTAGTATGATCAAAGCTAAGAGGGCAGCACAAGAACAGAGAGCAGGTGGGGGGGCCTGTAATAGGATTAGTATGGTCGTAGCTAAGAGGGCAGCACAAGAACAGAGAGCAGGTGGGGGGCCTGGAATAGGATTAGCATGGTCGTAGCTAAGAGAGCAGCACAAGAACAGAGAGCAGGTGGGGGGCCTGTAATAGGATTAGTATGGTCGTAGCTAAGAGAGCAGCACAAGAACAGAGAGCAGGTGGGAGGCCTGTAATAGGATTAGTATGGTCGTAGCTAAGAGGGCAGCACAAGAACAGAGAGCAGGTGGGGGGCCTGTAATAGGATTAGTATGGTCGTAGCTAAGAGAGCAGCACAAGAACAGAGAGCAGGTGGGGGGCCTGTAATAGGATTAGTATGGTCGTAGCTAAGAGGGCAGCACAAGAACAGAGAGCAGGTGGGGGGCCTGTAATAGGATTAGTATGGTAGTAGCTAAGAGGGCAGCACAAGAACAGAGAGCAGGCGGGGGGTCTGTAATAGGATTTGTATGGTAGTAGCTAAGAGGGCAGCACAAGAACAGAGAGCAGGTGGGGGGCCTGTAATAGGATTAGTATGGTCGTAGCTAAGAGGGCAGCACAAGAACAGAGAGCAGTTGGGGGGCCTGGAATAGGATTAGTATGGTCGTAGCTAAGAGGGCAGCACAAAAACAGAGAGCAGGTGGGGGGCCTGTAATAGGATTAGTATGGTAGTAGCTAAGAGGGCAGCACAAGAACAGAGAGCAGGTGGGGGGCCTGGAATAGGATTAGTATGGTCGTAGCTAAGAGGGCAGCACAAGAACAGAGAGCAGGTGGGGGGCCTGTAATAGGATTAGTATGGTCGTAGCTAAGAGAGCAGCACAAGAACAGAGAGCAGGTGGGGGTCTCTAATAGGATTAGTATGATCAAAGCTAAGAGGGCAGCACAAGAACAGAGAGCAGGTGGGGGGCCTGTAATAGGATTAGTATGGTCGTAGCTAAGAGGGCAGCACAAGAACAGAGAGCAGGTGGGGGGCCTGTAATAGGATTAGTATGGTCGTAGCTAAGAGGGCAGCACAAGAACAGAGATCAGGTGGAGGGCCTGGAATAGGATTAGAATGGTCGTAGCTAAGAGGGCAGCACAAGAACAGAGAGCAGGTGGGGGGCCTGTAATAGGATTAGTATGGTCGTAGCTAAGAGGGCAGCACAAGAACAGAGAGCAGGTGGGGGGCTGTAATAGGATTAGTATGGTCGTAGCTAAGAGGGCAGCACAAGAACAGAGAGCAGGTGGGGGCCTGTAATAGGATTAGTATGGTCAAGTAGCTAAGAGGGCAGCACAAGAACAGAGATCAGGTGGAGGGCCTGGAATAGGATTAGTATGGTCGTAGCTAAGAGGGCAGCACAAGAACAGAGAGCAGGTGCGGGGCCTGTAATAGGATTAGTATGGTTGTAGCTAAGAGGGCAGCACAAGAACAGAGAGCAGGTGGGGGGCCTGGAATAGGATTAGTATGGTCGTAGCTAAGAGGGCAGCACAAGAACAGAGAGCAGGTGGGGGGCCTGTAATAGGATTAGTATGGTCGTAGCTAAGAGAGCAGCACAAGAACAGAGAGCAGGTGGGGGTCTCTAATAGGATTAGTATGATCAAAGCTAAGAGGGCAGCACAAGAACAGAGAGCAGGTGGGGGGCCTGTAATAGGATTAGTATGGTCGTAGCTAAGAGGGCAGCACAAGAACAGAGAGCAGGTGGGGGGCCTGTAATAGGATTAGTATGGTCGTAGCTAAGAGGGCAGCACAAGAACAGAGATCAGGTGGAGGGCCTGGAATAGGATTAGTATGGTCGTAGCTAAGAGGGCAGCACAAGAACAGAGAGCAGGTGGGGGGCCTGTAATAGGATTAGTATGGTCGTAGCTAAGAGGGCAGCACAAGAACAGAGAGCAGGTGGGGGGCCTGTAATAGGATTAGTATGGTCGTAGCTAAGAGGGCAGCACAAGAACAGAGAGCAGGTGGGGGGCCTGTAATAGGATTAGTATGGTCGTAGCTAAGAGGGCAGCACAAGAACAGAGATCAGGTGGAGGGCCTGGAATAGGATTAGTATGGTCGTAGCTAAGAGGGCAGCACAAGAACAGAGAGCAGGTGGGGGGCCTGTAATAGGATTAGTATGGTTGTAGCTAAGAGGGCAGCACAAGAACAGAGAGCAGGTGGGGGGCCTGTAATAGGATTAGTATGGTCGTAGCTAATAGAGCAGCACAAGAACAGAGAGCAGGTGGGGGGCCTGGAATAGGATTAGTATGGTCGTAGCTAAGAGGGCAGCACAAGAACAGAGAGCAGGTGGGGGGCTGTAATAGGATTAGTATGGTCTTAGCTAAGAGGGCAGCACAAGAACAGAGAGCAGGTGGGGGGCCTGGAATACGATTAGTATGGTAGTAGCTAAGAGGGCAGCACAAAAACAGAGAGCAGGCGGGGGGCCTGTAATAGGATTTGTATGGTAGTAGCTAAGAGGGCAGCACAAGAACAGAGATCAGGTGGGGGCCTGGAATAGGATTAGTATGGTCGTAGCTAAGAGGGCAGCACAAGAACAGAGAGCAGGTGGGGGGCCTGTAATAGGATTAGTATGGTCGTAGCTAAGAGAGCAGCACAAGAACAGAGAGCAGGTGGGGAGTCTCTAATAGGATTAGTATGGTAGTAGCTAAGAGGGCAGCACTCTGTGGTAGTGGCAGGTAGCTTATATTGGGTCAAGGCACAGGCATGTTCATGATTTGTGGAAGTAGTCTTTAATTGCTATTTTAAAGTTGTTTGGGTCAGTGATGCATCTGACATTGTGGGGTAGTTTAT
This sequence comes from Protopterus annectens, assembly GCF_019279795.1. Lineage (NCBI taxonomy): Eukaryota > Metazoa > Chordata > Ceratodontiformes > Protopteridae > Protopterus > Protopterus annectens. The sequence continues at coordinate 1,738,892,232 of NC_056733.1, read as the reverse complement.
TCCAGGCATTTGCAATGGAATAGCTATAAAGTTCTTTTCCAATATTTTTGTTGGGCATATATACTTGCATAGGTTCTGTTGTGAGCTGCGGAGGGAGCATTTGGGAGTATATGGCTGGATGAGAGAGAGACAGGAAGAAAGTTGATGTAGAACTGAATGAGCCAAGAGAAACTGTGGTATTAGGATTTGGTGATGAAATTCAAGCCACTGCATATTTCTTAGTGCAATGCAATGGTTGGTGCAGTAAGATAGGTTGGAGGCAAATTGAGCTATTTTGTTATAGGTACGTTCAAGTTTAGTGAGAATATATAGATACAATGATGAAAGTGAAATGAATATTATGGAGCCTGACCTGGAAAGGTATGGTGTAGAGAATGAACAATCTAGGGAAAACGAACAGGAATATGATGAAAATTTTCCACCCCTACGTAGGTCCGAAAGATTACTCAATAAGCGAGGATTACAGAATGAGAATTTTCAATGGAGGGGAGGAAGAAGGGGGAGGGGGAGATATCAATAAACCCCTCACTGGACCTCCCAGATATTTCACAAGTTCTTTCACCTGATATTCTTTCTGACAAACATTGTCACACTTGGAATAATTTTAGCATATATAATTTTAGTAGTATTAAAATTGAGAAAGAACACTTTGTCCTATTTTCTAAGGGTTTAAAATTCATTCCAGACAATAAGGGTGATGTGGCTAGAAGCTTGTTGGATATTAAGTTATTTCTGAGAAAAGTGAATCTCAAGGTGACATTGCCTAATATCAATAGGGATGAAAGTGAAGTAGTAAGGAAGAAAAGTGTGCACAACCCCCCTTTGCACCCTCAGATTAAGAACCTAGAGAAAGTAATTGAAAGTGAAATAAGAAATAATGATAATAGAGTTACAAGGTTCTATAACATGACCACAAAAGAAAAAGAATTACTATATGAAATCAGGAATAACAGAAATGTAAGAGTAATGAAGCCGGACAAAGGGGGTGGCATAATCATTATGGATTACATTGTTTATGATAGTAAAATGTATAATTTGTTATGGGACGAAGATAAATATAGCATAGTTTCTAAAAATGAAATTAACATAGCCTACAGCAGGATTGATATAGCATTGTATGATATGCTAAATGAGGGACTAATAAGCCCTGTTTGTTATAAATTTCTCAAAGTTGACAAACCCAAAATACCCACCATTTTCGGAATACCGAAAATTCACAAAAACAAAGATGATCCCCCTTTGCGTCCCATTGTCTCTGCTGATGGGTCTAAGACTGAAACACTGGCAAAATATGTTGATGTCAAATTAAAACCTTTATGGACAGGGAGATGTAATATTTTGAAGGACTCTTGGGACTTGCTGAAAGATCTCAATTCTTGTGTTTGGGACAAGGATGTCTTGTTCCTCACTATAGACATTGTTGACTTGTTTTCTTCTATCCCATATGAAGAGGGTAAAATTATTATGGAAGATATAGTCTTTGGACATGAAGAAATCAATAGGAATGATAAACTAGCCAGTTTATGGCTTTTGGACCTGGTCCTGAAGAATAATTATATATACTTTAAAGGAGAGTTCTTTCAGCAGATAAAAGGAGTTGCTATGGGGGCAGCTTGTGCCCCCACTTATGCTAATCTTATCTTAGCCCATTGGGAGAAGTATGTCATCAATTCCCAATATAAGAACTGTTGGATGTTATATAGGAGGTTTTTGGATGACATAGTAATACTTTGGACGGCAGGGAGGGATAGACTAGATGAGTTTCTAACCTACATCAATGACACCACTAGTTTCTTGAGATTCACACACAATATTTCCGAAGGTTGTTTGATATATTTAGATGTAGAGCTTTATAAAGGAGAGAAGCAATACAATACTAGAGTTCATCGTAAGTCCACATATTGTAACTCCTTCCTACATTTTGAGAGTGCACACCCCAAACATTGTAAAAAAAGTATTGTCAAAGGACAGTTTGTCAGGGGTAGTCGCATGACCAGCTCGGATTTAGATTTTCAAAAGGAATGTGAATTTTTAGAGAGAATGTTTGAGGAGAGGGGATACCCTAATGAATTTGTAGAACAAATAAGAAAAGAAGCTGAAGAGGGAAGGAGAGAGAGATTTGCCCCTATTTATAAGACAGGTATTGTCAGCAACAACAACATCCCAAAAATTAACAGAGTGATAGATTCAAGGGATAGAAATATTAATGAAGGCTGTGATTTTTCCCAGACCTTAATACTTGAATACAAGATTAATGCTGGGATTAGTAAAATCTCTTTTAGAGAATGGGACAAATTTGTATCCCTAACCGATATAGAAGGGGTTGGTAACATTCCAAGAAAAGTGACCTATAGAAATGCCAGGAATTTGGGAAACATACTTGAAAACAATATATCTCAAAACATTTCTAAAACAGTTAGAAAAGGTACTTACAAGTGTGGGCACTGTAGGCAATGTTGTTATGTTATGAATAGTGATAGCTATTATATAGCCAGTAGAAACAAAATGATCAATAGTCAAGAATACTTTAATTGTGATACCAAAGGGATAGTATACCTGGCTTTTTGTGAAACATGTGGGGCTTTCTACATAGGAAAATCTGAAAGAGCTTTAAGAAAAAGAATTTATGAACATACCTATGAAATATCTATTAAAAAGGAGAGTAATGCCCTATATAAGCATAGCAAAGTATGTAAAGATTATAAATTCAAGTTCTTAGTTATAGAAAGCATTCTAAAGGATGTTAGAGGAGGTCCTTGGGAGACCAGAATTGAATTTAGGGAGTTGTGGTGGCAAGTGGCCCTAAATGCAGAAAAAATTCCAGGGCTTAATGACAATATATCTATATTACCTTTACTCAAGTTAAGAGCTGCTAAACTGTAAGACAATTGTTTTGCAGTAATAATTTTTATAACCACAAGAGGGCTCCATTACACCTGATTCAGGCTCACACTATGTTTATTTCTTTGTTTTATCTAAAGTTATTTTATGGGATTTTATGAGTTTTAACAAGTCTTTCTTATGAAAACATTATGACGTTCATAGGTTTAAATGTTCACGTATGAGAATTCATAGGTTTTATATCAAGAAGGTTGTGTTTTTTATTTCAAGTGGTAGCATAATATGTGAATATTGTTTTCTTTGCAGTAGCACTTTATTATTATTACATCATGAATGTATGCCTTTTGAAACACTTAATGGAAATATGTAATTACATATATATATTTTTTATTTTTTTAAATGTTACATACATATGTTTTATGAATCCTACAAACAGTCATATGTGCAATATTTTAAATGGTATTTTGAAATGACTTTCTTAATTTTAATTTCAAATGTCTCTTTAAATTTTAGAATAATTTCAATTAATCAATTGATGGTCAACGTTATATATACTGTGTTAATTGAATGTACTGATTGTCTGAAGAAGTCGAGAATCTGACGAAAACGCATACTGTCCGTTATCAGAGGATTAAGGCGTTTACATGTTTTTTCATGGCTGGTGACAGCCTTGTCTGTTTGGTTTTGGAATAAAGAGCTTTGGCTGACTTCCTGGTGGCGAGTGTTTCATTTCGTGGTTGCCTTTTGACTCCGTTTTAGTGAGAATATTTGATTGGAGGTGTGTGAGAATAGGGGCCGCATAGAGCAGAGTGGGGAGTAGAAAGGCTTGTGCAAGGGAAAGTCTGGAGGCATTTGCAAGGTATTTATTATGTCTATAAAGCAGACCTAGTTTTTGATGGGACTTTCTAATGCACTGCTGAGTGTGCAAGTCGAATTTGTGATGGTCATCAATTATAACACCTAAGAGTTTGGTGTGGGGTTCAGATTAGACGGTAGTATTATTCAGGGAGGAGACAGAAAAGGAAGATTTATGAACGTGAAAAGAGGTAGGAAGAACAAGAGGAGTTTAGTTTTCTTAGGGTTTAGTAGAAGTTGGTGGGAAGTAAGCCATCTTTCAGTGGAGTGGAGGAATTCTTGGGTGAGGGTATGAAGGTCTGTGATGCTGTCAGAGCAGGAGATAATTGTAGAGTCTTCAGCATATTAAATAAGGTTAGAGAGTGGACAGGATGAGTGGAGGTCATTAATAAAGATGTTGAAAAGTAGGGGACCAAGGATTGAGCCTTGGGGTATCCTGATTTCTACAGGAAGAAAGGAAGAGTAGTTAGATTACAATCGCACAGCCTGAAATCTATTTGAGAGGTAGCTGGAGAGCCATGATATAGTAGAGCTTGAAAGGTTAACAGAGGTAAGTCTGGATATTAGTAGTCTATGAAAAATAGTATCAAAAGCTTTGGATTGATCTAGAAACAGGCAGGAGACTAATTTATTGTTATCGTGATTTTGTGATAGTATTAACTGCGGTGGTGCTGCTGCGGTAGCATTGTCACCTCACAGTAAGATGTTGTCCTGTTTGATTCTCAGCTAGAGCATCTTCTGTGTGGAGACATGAGTGAATGGGCGTACCTTCATTGAAGGTTGTGCATCAGGGTGGGCAACTTAGCACGTAAAAATCTACTGCCAATCATTAGTGGACCGGAGTTCTGCTGTGGTGATCCCTAACCGGGAAAAGCCGAAAGACTCAACATTGATAAAGGATATCAGGGCAGTAGACTTGGTTGCTCTTCTGTGGTATTGTTCTGATTCTGTCTGGTGTTATCCACCTACAAACTTTGCAAATACTGATGACTTATGTATGAGAATTAAAAGAATCTACTGTTATACTGCAGTCTGAAACAGAAATAATTTTTAGATATTTAAAGTCTTATTCAGGATACAGAAGTGAAGTGAACAGACTTTGAGGTCTCAGCTTTGGACACAAATTGCAACCTTAGGCAAAATTACTCACTCAGAACAAATTACTAGGAACTGATGATCAAAAAGTAAAATAAATAAAAAATAAAATAAAATCAAGTTGAGTAAAACAATTGCAGGATATGTGACCTTCTGAAATACCTGCCTGGAGATAATTTGAAAAAAATGCTTGAACTCTAGCTACCAGAGGTGCTCAAGATCCCTGTTTTGGAATGAGTGCAAACAGAGACAGTATATACAGTCCTGGAACTCCATATCTATTGTTCAGTGCTGTCTGAGACTACTAAGCAAGGAGAAGATGTTAAAAGTTCATGAGTGGCTGCACTAGTTAAGTACAGAGGCTATGTAATTTATTTTAGTGTAGATTATACCATGCGCTTGTTGGGCAAGAGGCATACTTACCAGGCCAGTATAAAACCTTTAGAAACAATTAAATCAAAGGAATTCTATCCCACAAAACTACATATGTGAGCAGCTACCACCCACTTTTATATGGAAGAGGCAGTCACAGTTTATATCCAGAGAAAGACTATCACCTTATCAGTGTTGGCAAACATACAGATTTTCACTGGATAGATAACAGTATTGTTGTTCATGGAAGGCAGGGCCTTATTGCACTAGAATGTTTAGAAGGCAGCCATGGATATTTTAATAACCTAGCCATCCCTGAAACTGAGGTAAGATGTTGATTCTAAAATTTATTGGCTTGTATGGGTGAAGCTGGATTTTCTGAAACTTACTGAGTATCCTGGGACTTTTGGACTTCCTTCTAACCCTATTTACAAGATATAGAGTCTAGTATTGTATATACAGGCACAGGCCTTGGTCAGAATGTGATACACTCCTTCATCTGCTCCCCACCTTCTTCTTCCTTCCCCGTGAAGGATAATCCCAAAGAAAATACAGCAGGATGAATAAGAGACATCAGTGGGGTATCTACTATGGGGAAGTTAATTGCATTATGGTACATTCCTGGCTGGATTTCCTCTTTCTGTTGGGACACTGTATATATTCTGCTGGCAAGTTCTGAAGCATTAAAGCAGATGCTTCTTCTTCATGAAAGTTACTTTCCCTTGAGATTTTAAATGGTGCATACTTTTAAAAGTACTATTGTAAAATGCTGTATGTTATAGAGTAAAAAGTGGACTGACCATTGTATGTAAAAATGATTGTGTTTAATGATATGTTGAACAGATCTTGTCATTTATATAAGAACAACAACAAAGAATGATGAAGTTGAAAAAAGAAAATAAAGCTATCTTTCCTTTAGTGCAGGGAGGTGGAATGAGCTATGAAAATAAACTCAGTTATTTGTATTTTTTATTAAAAATATAATCTGTTTAAGGATTTGATGATATTTAGGCTGCAGGTGTATCTTCAGGATTTTACTAAGGAGGTCAGGGTGAATGTGGTCTGCAAAAGAATCCTATACAAAAAGATAGATTAAAAATGTTCCATTATTGGGCTGTATAAGGAAAAGACAGATTAAAGAGGTCCGTATCAATGCTTGCATGAAGTTAATCTGGCATCTTTAACTGTCATATGAAGATTTTCCCACTGCTTTTAGCTTTCATTCTAGGCAATCAGTACTCCACTTTTTTGCTTCATGTGATGCCAGCGTTTGCACACAGCTTTTCCCATTCTGCTTCCTTTATTGGGTGGTCACTGGACTTTGTATAGCCACCTCAACTCTCAGTATGCCTTTCATAATGGCTCACAACAGTTGTCAAGAATGAGAACCTAAGCACAAGTGGGCACATACATTGGGTGCCTTCCATGTGCATCTGTGGGAAGAGAAAGGGAGGCACTAATAGGCAAACTGCAAACATCACAGAGGATATTGCCCAGGACTTTATGGCATAAATAGACCAGGAAATATACAGCAGTTATTGAGCCTTATCACCAGCCTTCAACTGTGACTCAACAGAGAAATTAGCATGTCAGATAATTTAGGCAGGTGTCACAACAAAAAGCTCATTAGATTCTGGATTGTAAAAGTGTCATAGTCTTTAACAAAATTTTCACCCATTAACCTTGCAGGCATAGAAGTTGCTAACTGAAGGGTTAGGCTGAAGTCCAGGGCACATTACATTAAATCTTTAATAACCCCAGTACCATACAATACAAATTATCTGCTAGCAATAATTTATACTTGCTGAGTACCTACAGGACACAATGGATCTATCTGGGGTGGAGAATGCTCTATCTGGTATAGTTAAGTGATCATAGGATCATAGGAAGTTACTAGGCTATTGGCCCTGAGGCCCTTATAAGCCTAGCCAAGAGTTTAACCCATGTTTAGACAAGTCAGCACCCAAAGCCCTTATCCAGCAGGGACATAGGTGGCATCCCAGCGGTGTATTTTCTGTTTCCCATCCAGTTATCAAGGTTGCACTGAAAAAGGGATAATGAGGTACTCTGCTTGATGTGGAGAGGGAGTCTATTCCACAGATGGGGGAGTTTCTGGGGCACAAATCTGCCTCACCAAGTCCTATTGATGTCACAGACCAGGCTGAGGTCATGCATGTGGGTTACTTGAGTAGAGCTTGACTTGAGGATATGCAGCAGTCCCATCATGCAGGTCTGAGATTGCTTTGTATGCCAGACAGAGGTCACTTCTGAGGAGTCGGTATGAGACTGAGTAGAGGGACAGGGCTTTTAGCCTATCTGTGTAGGGTAGATGTTTGAGGCCCTGGATTCTACTAGTGAGGAACCTCTGTGGTCTCTCTGGCTGCTGCATGTGCTTTGTGAGGTACATCCTTAAAGGGGAATTGTACTCAATAATGGGTCTCATAAGGGAAGAATACAGTAATGTTATGACCTGCTTGTCCCTGGATGAAATACCCTTACTAATGAGGTGGGCCATGTAGAAAGCTTTCCATACAATGGAAGCAATATGGTGGTCAAAAGTCAGTTTGCTACCAACCTGAATGCCCAAGCCCCTCACAATGGATCGCATGCTTAGGACCTTGCTATTAATGTGATAATTTGTGAGGATGTCACTCTCCCCAAAGGGGATAATGATGCATTTTTTGGCATTCAGTTTGAGACCATGTTTCTGGCACCAGTCATTTGTTTGGGTGAGACCCTCCTGGAGGATATCCACATCACTAGGGAATTGACAGCGCCTAGCTTGCAGTCATCTACAAACAAGGTCAGTCATAGCCCACTGGTTTTGACCTACACCTCAGAAAAATATATCCCAAACAACAGATGTGTTATATTTTCTTAATATCTGTGTTTTAGGACACCTTTTTAATGTGACTGCTTCAGTGTCTCTCCTTGCTAATGCACTGCTAGAGAAAATATCACTAGTAAGACATGAGGTCAGATCCCTTGGCACCTATCCTTCTTTTCCAAGTATCAGTCTGTACATGTGATGCATTGCCCCAGCATGTATATTTTATGACCCCTTTTAGACTGACTGCTTCAGTGGCTCTCCCTGCAAGGGAACTGAGGATTTACTGTCATGTGGACTGATTTGACAGATCAACTCCCAACAGGATACCGTATTTTCCTTTTTTAATGACATTCACATTATAGTACAGGTCCAATGCTTACACTTTGATGTTTTCAGGACTGGTGCAGGTCAGTGCATTATGTTACTGTACTGTATCCCAGCTCTCCTGTCTAAGTTTTACATTATTCTATATGCAAGTATGATCATACCATATTTTTAATTGTGTTTTACCACACTGCTTTTCTGGGTAATTCCTTTTCCACTCTTATGTCTGTCTCTGTGGTTTCCGTTGCTATAGTGAAACCTCTACTCCATCCTTGACCATCCAGGATATTTTCCCTTACATGAAGCATTTCTCTACACATATATTGCTGTACTTTACATCAACATTGTCAAACTAATTTTCTTGTTGATACATGCTAACTAGAGATAACTACCAGAGGTGCTTGTGCAAGTTCAATGTTTCCCTCAACTGCTCATATTGTATTCTGGCTATGAGGTGATGTAACATGATCTGGCTCGGGTGTCTGCTGTGGCCATGACGAGAAGCTGCTCATTGCAAACAATGCCCTGTCTGCATGCATGAGTAATAAGCATTGAGGCTTGTCATGTACACAATGTAAATAGTGCTGGCTTGGCTACAATTGCAACCACAGAGTTTCTGAATTCCCAGGCATAAATATATTGCCATTTATGATCAGATTATTTTGCTCCAAAAGTAAAAAGTGTATAGGACAAAGTTTATCAACACTATACACATTTTTTAGTGAGAAATAGGAAATGAAATTTAATTGAAAAAAAAGAGTATTTATATCAAATATTTTGACAAATAATTGTATTGCCTTGCCACAATGCATTACTCCTTGGCCTGAAGAAAGTATTGCTTGTCTAGATAGTTAAACTTCAGTTCCTTTTTTTGTACGTGCATTCCTACATTGGAATAATTTCTACAATTATAGCAAGGAAACATTGGATATAGCCATAAGCACAAATAACAGCTTCAATAGACATTCTTCTTCTATAAGAGGAGTATGCAATTAATTTCATTTAGAGGGAATAAGTGAGCAAAAAAACATATCAGTTATTTTTTAATTTAAAAACTCTACAAAGTGTAACATCTGCAAATTCAAACCTCCAGTTTTATTTAATTATTTATTTTTGGCAAACCTGCATTCAGTAAAGCTGACTACATCTTTTCAGCTGTTCTCTGACTGTGGAGTTAATAGATATAAAAGTTAGGGGAATGTGGAGGCGTATGCCCACTGTGGGAGCCTCTGCAAAAAAAAAGCATTTTTTTTGTTTCACTAAATGTGATTTTCAGTTAAACTATTTCAGAAGTTTGGGACCTTTCATTAGTTAAGATGAATCCATCCATTTTGATGTGTGTTTCTGGGTTAAGAAAGAGTTTTTGGTTTGACGATGTTAATTCCTTACTAGTCCTGTGTCATGACAGCATCTCAAGTGAAGGACAGCAACACGTGAGTACAGCCCCATCTTAATGTTATATAAGGTGAAGCCAAGTACAATGTGAAAAGAATGGAACACACAGCCTTCTGATCTTTTTGATTTAAAAAAGGAGAGCTTTTTTATGTGCTGAGTTACTGACAGGAACATTGGTTTAGGAAAAAATTCACAATAGGCATAAGAATAGCACAGCAGCCAAACAAAAGAACAGCACTGCAAAAGAAATAATTAATCTCCAGAATACAAAAACAATTAAAATTGGAATAAATTATGAAAATAAATAAGTAAGTAAATAAAATAGAAAGAAGAAACAGTAAGCACAAAGATCCCACATACAAACCTGACCACAAACTTAAACATAAATTACAAGTCTTATCCTAAAACTAAACAAGAACCAGTAAAACAGTCAGTATAATATGTTGTCACAACAAAAAATATATGTACAGTTTTCAAAGGCTGTCCCACTAAAGAAAATCATACAAAATTACAGCATTCTCTGAACCTGTTAGAGCTGACATTCCCATAAAAAAGACAATGCATGTAAAAACCCAGAAAACTCAGGAGTAGAGCAAATTATGAAACAATTGTCCACGCATAACCAAACTAAAGCTACAAACCTGTAAAAATCAAACTTATGACAGACAAACAAGGATCAAAACATACACAGTTAAAATGTATCAAATTGTGATGACCCACCACTGGACCAGTAATCAAGGAGCCTCAATCCTCACCATTGGCACCTGTGGAGGGGGGGGGGGGCATTCACTGAGTGGATGATAGGTACGCATACAGTATTTCCAGATGCAGCTTTCTGCATCAAGTGCAATTTCTCTTAAGAGCACACAGAAACCACAGTCAATCAGGGGCTGGTTTCTCACACTTTCTCCAGATCACCAGTAAGACTTCCCACTGGCACAGCTGTAGAGTTGAGATCTCAGCTGGTTGACCAAGCCAAGACCTCCAGCACCCTCTCTGTCCAATCAGTGCTTCATGTCTCTGCCCAAGTAGCTGACACACACACTGTATGAGGTTTGACTTACGCATACACACACACCTCAGAAAGTCTGGCACAGGTTTACTAACCCTGCCCCCTTCTTCCCAGACTATAAGGTAGTTTCCACTGCCACCAGTCACTCATGGACAGCTACTTTAAGGCCTTTAACAAAGGGTGACCAATTTTACTCTGTATTATTAATATTAATGCAAATGGTAGTTTGACCAAGAACACGGTTATTAGGAGTGGCCCACACAGTGTCACCAAATAAATATGCAAGTACTCTCAAAACTTAAATATCTCTACACATATCAGCCACAATGAGAGGTTTAAATATATTTAATAATAAATAATAAAAGAACAAGAAAATACTCAGTATATATTCACAGTGACATCAGAGTTCAAAACTACTGGAAATATTTAAAATAACATTGCAGTACAGACTCACACAAATAAAGAAGAACATCTAAACTAAGCTTCACTATATTCCTGACTGAATCTAAAAGAATTACTATACCCTAAAAACGTACTAATAGAGCAAGGCAGATGATGTGGTGCATGGTTCTTATTGTCAGGTCCAAGACAGAATGCAGAATGCTCTATTTCACTAAGAGGCTTCTCAAAATAATAACTAAAATATTACAACTGGGATTGCTTGCAGGATGACATCATTTCTTGTCATCTGACTTCTAGTTCCCAATGCTGAAGTTGGCATTATTTAGCACCTACCTATAAAAATACCCAGACAAGGGCTTTTGCTGAGATCTTTGGCAGATGCTGGAAGTCATAAAACAATTACATTCATTCATGCTTCCAACGTATCAATTAGTTCACTCCAAAGACAATGCAGAAAACTTCTTAGTACAAACTTTGTGTCTCTAGCTATATTCATCTTTTATGGCCTAGCCTATAAAGTAATTTAATTTCAGATATTTTTCTAAAGTTTGCTGGACTGAGGTTAACCCTCCAGTTTCCTCTGTAAAGACATATACATTTAAACAGTTACAACAGTGCATGTACATTTCTGTTCCCTTTCAGTAGGGCACACTGTGGTTACATTTTAAGCTCAAGCACTTTGCACATACCTTTTCAACACAAACATCTGTACAGAGCAGTTTGATATGCACGATACACAGCTCTAATACATTTGTAACACAAGCATCTTATATAAATTAGTTTAATATTCACCAACGACAGATAATTATTTATAAAATTCTAGCTAGCTGTGCTGGCAGTACCTCCTTACATCACACAAATAAATATGCATTTTGCATTATATGTCTATCCATCACCACTCCCCAAACTTTACAGCCAGTACCAGAGATGAACACATTGGAAAATCAAAACAGTACATGCCTCTAACTTACACTGGTATGTGAACAGTACATGCCTCTGACATATGCTGGTATGTAAACAGTACATGCCTCTAACATATGCTGGTATGTGAACCGTACATGCCTCTAACGTACTCTGGTATGTGAACAGTGCATGCCTCTGACATACGCTGGTATGTGAACAGTACATGACTCTAACATATGCTAGTATGTAAACAGTGCATGCCTCTAACATATGGTGGTATGTGAACAGTACATGCCTCTAACATACGGTGGTATGTGAACAATACATGCCTCTAACATACTCTGGTATGTGAACAGTGCATGACTCTAACATATGCTAGTATGTAAACAGTACATGCCTCTAACATATGGTGGTATGTGAACAGTACATGCCTCTAACATATGCTGGTATGTGAACCGTACATGCCTCTAACATACTCTGGTATGTGAACAGTGCATGACTCTAACATATGGTGGTATGTGAACAATACATGCCTCTAACATACGCTAGTATGTGAACAGTACATGCCTCTAACATACAGTGGTATGTGAACAGTACATGCTTCTAACATATGCAGGTATGTGAACAGTGCATCTCGAATATTCTCTGGTATGTGAACAGTACATACCTCTAATATACACTGGTATGTGAACAGTACATGTCTTTAATACACACTGGTATGTGAATATGGCTAGAGGGCCTTTAAGCCATTAACAACTGATAATTTTTTCAAAGGGCTATACCCAAACAAATGATGGTTTGGGTTATTTTCTTATGTGTGCATGTATAAATGCCTCTAAATCCAAACTAGTATAACATTTTCAATGACATTTTCAGGGAACACTACTGGCATAATTACTCATAAAACAAAATTAGAGTGGTCCCTGACCTCACAGACAGAGAGGAGTCACTGAATTTTGAGTTTTAGTGGAATAAAAATAATTTATGCCATTATTATATATCAACATATAAAAATATTATTTTTGTACAAAAATGCATACCCCTTTAAGCCAGGAATCATAACAGCATTATATATTTATATAGTGATATCTATATTTTTGTTTTAGCTGACCAAAATGTAAATATTGCAGCTTCTAAATTTCAAAAGTGTGTTCTGTCTAGAATTTGTCCCTAAATTAAAATCTCAATACCTCTCTATTATTTCACAATATTCTTAGCAAATGCTAGTGTCATGGCATAGAGGGATAAAGCTCTGATTGTGGCACAGATGGGCTAGCTTTGATTAGCGACTTGGGTGTCTAAACCTCTGGAAGGAAAGGACAGACATACCCATTCTGGGAGCTGGGTTTGCACTTGGGTGCACCTTGTGGTTGATCTCTGGTGGAGGATAGGGTTGAAAGTACAGTTTTGTACCTAACATAAATGTAGATGTTCGAGTGCTCATACAGCTGCAGTCACTACAGATGGGTTATCCTGCCGTCAGGCGGGTCCTCGGTCGGCCGAATTCCAAAGTCTAGGTCCGGCGTCAGTTGTCGTTGCTTCTTCCCTGACGTCAGTGCGGCAGGGGTATAAAAGAGGCAGCCAATGCCATTTTCTTCAGTTTTTCTTGCCCCAGATGTCAGGTGCCCGCAGAAGGAAGGCAAAACATAATGTTATGCAAACATGCAATATAGATAAATCAAAAAACAGTAGTTGCAAGCAAATACACCATAAAAGAATACCCCAAATAGGTTGTATGATAAAGGTGTTTGTCATAAGGCCTGTCCTAAGAGGGGACGGAGGGGGGGTAACCTGGACTGCAACTGTATGAGCACTCGAACATCTACATTTATGGTAGGTACAAAACTGTACTATGTTCATCATGCATAGAGCTGCAGTCATTACAGATGGGTAGAATCCCAAAGCTAAGTAAGGGTGGCAGGCACTAAGTGGAACTAGGAGGAGCGAGGATGCTCTGTAGGACTGCTCTGGCAAAGCCCGCTCTAGATTTTGAGTATAGTGGAAGGTGGTAGTGCTTGGAGAAAGTGTGCACTGAACTCCAAGTAGCTCCTTCCAAAATGCCCTTGGTAGGGACCCCCCTGAGCAAAGCTGCAGAGGTAGCTGTGGCCCTGGTGGAGTGGGATCTGATGTATGCAGGCACAGATTTTCCATGAAATGAATAACAAAAGCATATGCAGTGGGCTATCCATTTTGAAATTGTCTGTTTGGAAATAGCCTTTCATAGGTTCATAGGTTCATACTAGGCTATCTGCCCAAGGGCATTTATAAGCCTAGCCCATAGTTATGTGGCTTTCGCCACCCCTTTAGTTTGAATAAAACTATGCCTATTATTTTGCTGTGCCTCTGTCAAGCAGTGACACTGAAGTAATCCCTGGGGTATATCTGCGATCTCCCATCCATTGGTCAAGATTCCTCTTGAATAAGGCCAGCGAGGTGCTCTGCCTCACATGTACCGGGATTTTGTTCCACAGCATAGGGAGTCTCTGGGTGATGAATCTGTTCCTCCAGCACGTTCTATTAATAACCGTGTCAAGGTTTAAGTCTCCCGCCCTTGTGGTTCTGAGGGATCTAAATTTTTTGAGGTGAAGCATATTCATCAAATCTGGGTTTGACATGGCCTTATATGTCAGGCACAGGTCACCTCTGAGCAAGCGGTATGAGACTGAATAGAGCTGGAGTTCTTTCAGTCGGGCAGCATAAGACATATTTTTGAGACCCTTTATCCTTTTGGTGAGGAACTTTTGGGGCCTTTCCAGCTGCTGCAGGTGTCGGGTCAGATACATTCGAATGGGGCATTGTACTCAATCATAGGTCTAATGAGTGATGAGTACAGGGGACGATGACCTCCCTTGATCTAGATGTGAATCCCTTCATGATCAGGTGGGCAATGTAGAAGGTTTTCCTAACTACTTTAGCAACAGGAGTGTCAAACGAAAGGCTACTGTCAACCTGGGTCCCCAGATCCCTGATGACTTCTTCTGTGCTCAGTGGATTGCCACCTATATGGTAGCTAGGGGTAACCTTGTTTTTCCCGAAGGGTATGACTATGCATTTCTTGGCGTTTAACTTTAGGCCATGGCTCTGGCACCAGTTATCCATTTCTGCGAGGCCCTTCTGAAGGATATCTGTGTCAGATGTGTTTTCGACTATGGCGCCCAGTTTGCAGTCATCTGCAAACTTTGTCAGCCATAACCCTCCTGTGTTTGCTTGTACTTCAGAAAAGTAGATGCGAACAAGAGTGGACCCAGGACTGAGCCCTGTGGGACACCACTTGTGACAGGCTTTGAGTCTGACATGGCTCCAGCAACTCTGACCCTGTGGGTTCTGTCACTTAGCCAGTTTGCAACCCATCTTGTGATGTATGGGTTTACATTCAAGCTGATGAGTTTTTCGATGATACCTGAGTGGGGTATTGTGTGAAGGCCTTTGCCAGGTCGAGATAGGCTGTATGGACTGCCTTTCCTCATCAATGGCCTTGGTGACTGTCTCAAAAGTCAACCAAGTTTAAAAGGCATGATCTGCCTTTGACAAAGCCAAACTGGGTTGGATCCAAAGTCTGCAAGTTCCCTATGTCTTTATTTATGAGTTCCATTATGATCCTCTCCATGGCTTTGCAGATAAGGCTTGTCAAGCTAATGGGACAGTAATTTCCAGGGTCGGTGGAGGCACCGCCCTTGTGAAGTGGGACCACAGTCGCCGTGCGCCACTCCTTGTGTACGTATCCCGAGGTGAGGCTAAGATTAAACAGCTGTCCTAACTGTGGGTTTAATTCCTCATTGAGTTCGTGGAGCACACAGCCAGGGACACCATCCGGTCCCATGGATGCTGTGTTTTTTGCCTTGGAGAGAGCAGTTCTCACCTGGGCATTGGAGATGTTTGGGGGGCTACAATCCTCTGGTATAGATATCTCTCCTTTTGGGGGGGGGGAGACGTTTGCACTGAACCTGTCAGCCAGTATGTTGGCAATGTGTCTAGGTTCAGTAATCTTCACATCATTTTGAACTAATTCTGAGCATATCTGGGAGTTTCCTCCTAGGTTTCTAACATAGCTAAAGAAGGCCTTGTGATTGTCTTTTGAGTCCTTGGCGATTTTTCTCTCAAAATTTGCCTTGGATGATTTTATGAGAGCTCTTAGTTTTTTACTTATAATGATCAAAGGTGTCTTACCTTTCAAGGATTTTGCACTATCTTGTAGTAGCTTCCTCCTTTTGTTGTAGAGCTTGTTTATGGCTGGGGTCCACCAGACTGGACGCTTGCCTTTGGTACAAAGAGTCTTAGTTTTGTTTGGGATTGCCTGATCCATGCAGTCCTGTAGGTGCTGGTAGAAGGCATTTGTAAGTGATTCAGTGGTTTGAGTAATGTTTACCACTGGCTCAGGGGCCTTAAAGGAGACCACACTAGTTTTAGAAGTGTGAAGTCGGCTTTTGAGAAGTTTTTCACTGTGGTCTTTTTATTTCAGGTGGGGCGGGATGAGGACCTCCAGCGAGATTAGTTTATGATCTGATCTCACCAGTGAGGGGTATACTTCGGTGTTGAACATTGTGATCCCATGTTCGTGATGATGAGATCAAGTATGTTTTCTCCTCTTGTGGGGATGGTGACTAGTTGTTCCATGGCATTTGAGTTTATGAACTCCTGGAACCTTTGGGCTAGAGTGTTTGGGCTTGAGTAGTGTTCCCAGTCTATATTAGGGTAGTTGAAGTCACCTAGTATGATGGTGTTTGGAGATACATTTATCCCCTCCAATGTTTTCAAGAAGGCCATGTGAGGTTCCTGAGTTTGAGAGGGTGGCCTGTAACATGCTACAAATTGCAGAGCAGTCTTGCCTATGGTTAATTGCACCTGGATGGTCTCCGATGCATCGTGCGTTGCCACCAACCTTGAGGTGTGGGTGCCCTTTATGAATATGGACACCCCTCCTTTCTTGGTGTTGTCCGGATTTTGGGGCGGAACACATGATATGAGGTGAAACCTGATAGTGCTGGGGTGCTCTCAGGAGCCTTGAACCAGGTTTCTGTCACAGCACAGACATCAATGTTCTCCATACTGAGAAGGGCCTCGAGCGTGCATCTTGAGATTGAGACTTTGGCATTGAGCAGCATTACCCTTAGTTTTTCCTTTTTGTGTTCTAGGGTGGTAGGTTTAGAATTTGAGCCTTGCCTAAAAAGGCACTATGGGGTGGCAAGAACCTTTGCCAATATCCGGAAGCCTAGGGTGACAGGTGCAAGCCGTCCCTTGCAAAGCAGCGTGGCTTGTCCAGCATGTCATCCCAGGCAGACAGACATTGGATCCCCTTTGAATGACACCAGAATTTAAGCCAATTATTAAAGCTGATCATCTTATCACTGTATTGTGGCATCATTCTAGGTGAAGGTAGGATACTGCTCAAGGTCAGGGTCATACCTGCCTGGGCTACATAATCGGAGAGCTCCTCAATGTCTCTTTTCATGTAGTCCAAGGAGGTACGTCTCGTTGACACCAGCGTGGACAATGACGTGGACAATGACTGAGTCGTACTTGTACCTGCTGTTGGGAGTGCTTGCGTTATGTGGCAGATTCTAGCGCCCGGCAAGCAGCTTACTGTGACCTTCTCCTTACTCAGTCTGGTGAGCGGGACATCAGTGTGTCTGACTATGGAGTCACCTATGACAAGTATGTTTGGTGTTGTATTTGGCCTTAAGGGCAGTGACTGCTTTGCACACTGATTTTGTTGTTTATGTGTTGTTTGTGTGGTGTATTGAGTTTGCAGTTGCTTGGGTGTCTGCTTTGGAGGCCTCTGCTGTTTAGGTAAATTTTTACTCAGAGCCTCCAAGTATGTCTTAGTGTGTTTATGTGTTTGATTCAGTGGTGTGGTTGAGTTATGTGAGACTGGTATTGTGGTGTGTGTAGTTGCCTTCTCCTCCTGCCGGGTCTTGCCAGTCCTGAGTTGAGAGAGCTCAGCCTCCAGTCTGGCTAAATAGCTGCATCTCTCACAAGTGTTAGTGTTACGTGGGAGGAGGAGAGGGTTGTCCGTGTACGTGAGGCAATTGTAACATTGTCTCAGAATTCCCAGATTCACCAACTGGGCAGGAGAGGACGCCAGCATCTGACCCTTCGACATGCTAGAAAGAATTATGAGTTGGTATGAGACAGAAAAGTAGTGGGCTTAGCAGGGATGTGGGCACTCCTGGGGGTTTTGCTAGTGATAGATTTGTATAATATAGGAGTGCTTGACCTGCAAAGAGAATGCTTATAAGCTAAGGGATATGCTTATAAGACAAGTGCTGAGCTTTTTGAGAAGAAAAAGCTATTTGGAACAAGTGCTGCACTTTTTAGTGAAGGTGTAAACTGTTTAGGTTCCTAACAGAGCAGTTCTAAGGGAAAAATTGAAGAACAGACTTTCTGGAGCCAGAAAGAGTTTAACCTTGTTTAACCGGCACTGCCCGATGCTGCTCTAGTGGCAACTCCACGCTAAATCGTGCTAAAGCACGTTAAAGCATGCTTGATAGCAGGGGCTGGAAAGAAGCAGGAATAGACCCAAAACGGACAATAAAACTACAGTTTCAAGTCAGTAACCACCTCTACGGGGGGCAGGGAAGCTGCTCAATGTTATTCACTGCCACTGATCAACAGAGAGACCCTCCTTCAGCCCAAGCAAAAATGGCCTCACAGAAACTTTCAAACAGTTCAGGAACAGCAAGCCTGTAACTGAACTTTTTTAACTCTCAGAAAAGTGGGAAAAAAGCAAGATTTTTGTTTTTGTTTTTGTTTTTTACAGAGATAGCAGAGGTTCACAAGTAATATCAAGTTATAACAGTGCAGTAAATGACCCCACACAACAGTGCTAGGTCAAGGACAGAAAATATGCAAGTTTTAAGAAAAAAACGATTTAAAATTAAGTGCAAACAGAAATTTCAGCAAACAGCTTTTGGTTGTGCTCTAAATACAGCTACTAATACAGAAATCAAGTTTAACAAGCCAGAAAATGCTCAAGCTAGGCAGCTATGCAGAAAAACTTAGCAAATAAACAGAGAAAAAATACTTAAAATCTCAAAAGTGGCTCCTTTCTTCTCTCAGCGTTTTTTCCTCTTGGAGGGTGCTTCACCAACAGCCAACAAGCCTGAAAAGATGCCCAAACCACGAGGCAACTGGGTTTTAAGAGAGGAAGATGAAGGAGTTTTGAAAATGACCCTTAGTGGCCAATAAAACTACAGCTTCAAGTCAGTAACCACCTCTACGGGGGGCAGGGAAGCTGCTCAATGTTATTCACTGCCACTTTACCACGTGACTGTGGTGTTGTCTGTCCTTATCAATAGCTGGCCTGGATGCAGTAGGTCTTTGAAGGTCATAAGAGCATTTTGCACGGCTAGCATCTCCTTTTGGTTGATGTGTAGGTGCTTCTCTTTTTGGGACCATTTTCCCTGAATGCACTGATCTGTCATGTGTGCTCCCCAGCCGTAGTCTGAGGCATCCGTTGTGATGATTTGAGTTGCTTGAGGTACACAGAAAGGGAGACCTGTGTTTCTTTGGCACCTGTAGCATAGTACACAAAGAGTTGCTCAGATTTCCTGAATGGCTTTGTTCTGTCCAAGTAATAACAAAGTTGTCTGTGAATGTCCAAGGAATGTAGTAGTCTCTCCCCTTTGTTCTGTGGATTCGGATAAAAGGTAGGTAAGTGGATAGTCTGATTCAAAGCTACACGGTTTACTACCTTTGACATGAAGGTAGGGTTGGTTCATAAGGAAACTCTGTCCTGATGGAAAATGATGAATGGTTGCACAGCCATGAGGGCCTGCAGTTCCGAAACTCTGCATGCTGAGGTGATAGCCAGAAGGAAGGCTGTTTTCCATGACAAGTATTGCAGCTCTGCTGAAGAAGCCGGCTCAAAGGGAGGCAGGGTCAGCTTTTCCAATACGAAGTTGAGGTCCCAAGCTGGGACTGGTGGTTTCCGTGGGGGTTTTATATTTTTTGCCCCTCTGAGGAACTGCCTTAATAGAGTATGTGAGAATAAAGGAGGGTCTGTGTTGTATTGTGCAGAAATGGATGAAGCGTGGGTCTTGATGGAGGAGAAGGAAAGGTCACTGTTTAACATCTCAGCTAGGTACTGTAAAATCTGAGGTATATTTATTACCCAAGGATTCTGGCCCTTTTCTTGATTCCAGGAACAAAATCGTTTCCATTTGGCGGAGTAGGCTTTTCTAGTAGAAGGTCTTCTGGCCTCCAAGATGACATCCTGCACCTCCTTGGAGAGGAGAGTCTGTTGGGAAATTAAGGTATTCTCCATGCAGCTAGATTTAGGGTTTTGAGCTGGCTGTGAAGGGTTTTGTAGTTGTGCTGGGACAACAGAAGAGGGACTAAAGGTAGGATCCATGGTGGGGAGTGTGTCAGGCTCTTTAGGAGTGGATACCAGTGTTGTTGTGGCCAGTCTGGAGCAATGAGAATCATTTGTGGCCTCTCTGCTCTGGCTTTTAATAGAACTTTGGTCAGTAGAGGAAGAGGCGGGAAGGCATAGACTGTCAATGTTGTCCAATTGAAAGAGAGTGCGTCCACTTTCCAGGCCTGTGGATGATAGGTCCTTGAACAAAAATTTTTTCAACTGGTAATTTCTGTGGGTAGCAAATAGATCTATGTCTGGCTGTCCCCATGCCTGAGTTATCTTTGAGAAAACTTGAGGATGCAACTTCCATTCATGTGGATCTGTCATATTTCTGCTTAGGTTGTCTGCCAGTGTGTTTTCCTTCCCTGGCAGGAATTGTGCCTGTAGTTGAATTTGCAATTCCAGTGTTGTGTTCCATAGGGTCATGGCTTGCCTGCACAGGGGATATGAATGACTTCCCCCTTGTTTGTTTATGTACCACGTGACTGTGGTGTTGTCTGTCCTTATCAATAGCTGGCCTGGATGCAGTAGGTCTTTGAATGTCATAAGAGCATTTTGCACGGCTAGCATCTCCTTTTGGTTGATGTGTAGGTGCTTCTCTTTTTGGGACCATTTTCCCTGAATGCACTGATCTGTCATGTGTGCTCCCCAGGCGTAGTCTGAGGCATCCGTTGTGATGATTTGAGTTGCTTGAGGTACACAGAAAGGGAGACCTGTGTTTCTTTGGCATGCTTGAGCCCACCACAAAAATTCCTTTTGAAGGCATGGAATGAGTGGTATAATTGTTTCCAAGCTGTGGTTGTGTTATAAGTTTTTTAGGTATCATTGTAGTTTCCTCATATGCAGCTTTGCACATGGGATTAGTAGGATGCAAGATGCCATGAATCCCAGAGCCTGCAGGACTTTCCTTGCAGTTAGTCTGGTGAAAGTTGTCATTTTGCTGAAGTATTGAGACAGTTGCCCTTGTTTGTCTGGCGTGAGGTAGGCCATCTGGGTGGTTGTATTTAAGCTGGCACCCAGGAAAATTATCTGTTGAGAAGGTATTAGTTTTGATTTCTTTTTGTTCACTGTGTATCCCAGGAAGTTTAACAGTTTTATTACAAATGCCAGATGCTGCAATAGAATGTCCTTGCTGTCCGCTTGGATCAGGCAGTCATCCAGATATGAGTAGATTTGTATTCCTTGTAGTCTGCAGAAGGCAATTACTGATGCCAGGCATTTCGTAAACACTCTGGGTGCAGTAGATAAGCCAAAGGGCAATGCAGAGAATTGGTAATGGGTTGAACCTGCAAGAAATCTGAGGTATCTTCTGCAACCTTGTCTGATAGGGACATGCAGGTATGCCTCCTTGAGGTCCAATATTACCAGCCAAGACTCCTTGCCCAGCATGGGAAGAAGCTGCTATAATGTGAGCATCTTGAATTTTGGCACCTGTAGATATGTGTTTAGGATGGATAGGTCTAAGATAGGACTCCAATCTTTGTCTTTCCTTGGTACCAGGAATAGTCTGGAATAAAAACCTTGACCTTGTTCTTTTGCAGGTACCTCTTGAATCACTTTCATATCCATGAGAGCGGAAATTTGTCTTTGTGCCTCTGCCCTTTGATTTTGTGGCAGGTTTGGCATGCCTCTTATTTTTGGAAGGGTGTGAAAGTGGAACATGTAGCCTCTGTCTATAATGTCCAGAATCCATTTGTCTTTTGTAACAATATGCCAGTTTTTTGAAAATAATGCCAGTTTTCCACTCAAAGGTGCTGCCATTAAAGCTTTGCTTGGCAGGCATAGGGGGAAGTCATTGTGTCTGTTTTCTAAATGACTGTGATCCATCTTCTCCACCTCTTGGGGTTGGTGCTTGCCACTGTCTTGCTCTGTAAGATCCTTGAGGTTGTCCTCTACCCCTTGGGCATCTGTATCTGCCCCTTTGAGGTCTGTCCATGGCTGGAAAGGACCAATTTTTTGAAGGCCAGTTTCTGCTGAAGCATGGAGGTTGTACCTGCAGGAAATCTTTCACTGTTTGCATAGATTTCGCTTTTTCCTCCATTTTCTTTAGTACCTCCTCAGCTATAACACCAAACAATACATCTTTTTGAAGTGGTGCATCTAATAACTTTGCTTTGACATGATCTGGTAAGGTTTGCTCTTTGAGCCAAGCATGTCTATGTATAACAGACCCCGTGACAGCAGCTCTACATGAGGCCTCTAAAGCATCAAAACCACACTGCAAGGTATGTTTAACCACTTGCTCTGCACCATGCAACAAATCCTGCAACTCTTTCAAATCTGGTTGTTCTGTTTGTGTCATTTTGCTTTTCAACTGAGATAACAAAAACTGTTGGTACTTTAACATATGGAATTGACAGTTTAATGCCCCCATGGTTAAAGTGGCAGATGTATACACCTTTTTCCCCACTTTTCTAATGCTCTGGAATCTCTCTCTGAAGGTAAAGGGTTTTTAGCAGTAGAGGCCTTTATTCCCTTGGGACCCTGTGAAATAGTTTCTGGGTCAGCAGTATGGCTTTTATAAAGAAACTGGTGAGAATCAGGGACCCAGTAATACCTGTCTGGTTTAACAGGGGCTGGAGGTAAAGAATCTGGATTAAGGCTGGCTTCTGCATACACATCATCCAAAATATCTAAAACAGGAAGGATAGCCAGGGGCCTATGCTGGGGGAGCAGTAGAAATTCCCTGAGCCTTTTCTTGGAATCTGAGTAATCTTGGCCTTCCCAGTGAAAGTGTTCCCTCAATGTATGCAGGGTTTCCCCAAGAGAGTAGTCCTCAGGGGGGAGACCAAGGGAATAGACTCCTCAGCATCAGAGTCTTCGAGAGGGGAATAGGCATAATCCTGGTCCTCAGAATGTTCTGAGGTAATAGAAGCCTGGACTGAGGAAGGGTAGTTTTCCTCCAATCTGGGTCTTTTGTCAGATGGGGGTTGAGACCCCTGATGAGAGTTATCAAATCCTCAGCCATTTTAAGCATCTGCTTTTTAGGCATGGGGCCTTGAGAGGAGGTCTGAGGACCCTGTTTTTTAGTTTTCATGGCTGCTTTAGATTTAGTGAAGGATTTAATAGAGAAGGTGGAAGGCCTGAAGACGCCTTCAGAAATGGCAGGCCTGACTAAATTTTGAGTTTCCCCGCCAAGAGTGGCGTCAGTATCTGCAGTAGGAATGGAGACCGAGGAGCCTGCGACCTCGGGTACTGAAGTCACCGGTAAAATAGTTTCATCGGTATTCAGGGGCTGCGTAGGCACCTCGCTGAGAACCAGAGAACCGGTAGTCGACCTAAGCATGGACTCAGTGCTCGGTGAGGACCTCGGATGTCGATCCTTATCTTTGCGTCTTTTGCTTAAAACTGGTGTCGGTGTATCCGACGACATGATATAATTAAATTTTTTGCCAAAATAATGAAGGGCGAACTCCGCCCAGAGCTTAATAGTGCGCTTGTTGAACCTAGCACAAAAACGGCAGGCCGAGACGTCATGGTCTGGGCCTAAGCAAGGTATACAGAAAGAGTGGAAATCCTTATGCGGTATTTGCTTCCCACAAGAAATGCAATTATTAACTTTGTCTGACATCGGTCTGAGGCAAGAAAAGTTTCCCCAACGGGGTACTTAGCTTTAAAGAAGACTTCGGTTGAAATACTTTCGTAAATCTCAGGAGCTGGCCGACCGGCACTTGCGAACTGCTTCTGCTTCAGGCACCGTGTAACAAGAAAGACTGAAGAAAATGGTGTTGGCTGCCTCTTTTATACCCCTGCCGCACTGACGTCAAGGAAAAAGCGACTACAACCGACGCCGGACCTAGACTTTGGAATTCAGCCGACCGAGGACCCGCCTGACAGCA
>NC_056733.1:1738850508-1738863008 GCF_019279795.1 Protopterus annectens | reverse complement strand
GCAAGAAATGTAGACAAAGTCTAAAATAATGGGAGGCCAACAGTCCCAACATAAGGACAGATTGTAAATATTGCTCTTTTAAACTTAGAAAGTTGCAAAAATAACATGTTAGCATGTATTTTCTGAGGAATATGAAGTCTGAAACTTAAATATCTGTCATTATTTAATGAATTCAATCCTCATCGATTTGCCAGAAAACCACAAATTTTATGAGGAACAGACCAAAAATATGAGGCAAAAATCTGGACATTCAGTGAAAATCTACAGAGTTGAGAGATATGTCTTCATGTCTTTTTTTTAAATAGATGACTGTGATGGCATCTCCTCATTTCAAAGTACTCAGTTATTACCCTTTATGTATTGTAGAATACCCTCTGTGGTGCATGACAAAATGTATAATTAGTAAAAACATGAACACTGGTTCTCTTACAATCTGTTGATTTCAGAGCTTCTGTTTGTGTTTCAGGTCACATCTTGTGTATTTTTCATAACCGCACTTGGTGCACAGTGATGAAGAACAAGCAATCAGTTTGCTTTGTGTTTGCACAGTCACTTGTAAATTCACTTTGCTACATTGCTACTCTTGTTGAAGTAACTTGACAGTCTTACTAAAAAAATGATGGACATTTGAGACTGTAGTTAGTGGAAGTCCAACTGAGCAGCCTCTTCATTTTAGATGGCATTACTATGACCTCTCTTACTGAGAGGCGTCACACACCTTTGTAGCCCAGTAAGTCAATGTCTCTGTCCAGGAAGTTTCTGAACATGCATGCAAGTGGTCCCATAAGCTCAGCACATCATGAATCATTGAGCTTACATGCATACTATCAGGGTAAAAGTCAGACAATCTCATCCTAACTACCTGCACCAAAAGCCTGTAATACTAATCACTTCATATGAGTCTACATGGTCCTTGTGGAACATTTTATCTTAAATTGAAAGAAGACATCTTTCCCATCTCAAAGTACATATAGCCCTTTGTGTTATTTTCATCTAATGTATCGCCTTGGTTTGTTGATAGGAACACGTATATAGCTGTTTTGGGGAGGGAGGTTCAATCAAACAATACACACAGATTCATTTTCTAGATTTAAAAAAAAAATTCTCAATTAAAAAATGCCAATATCATAACAGTAACTTTCACTAGTACACAAGAAGATAAAAATGAAAATGATAGTGACAAGTACAGAGATCTGTGGGGACAACCTCATGTTGACCAAGATGTGACACGGGAATGGTTAAATACAAGGCACATGTAAGCACGTTGCTACCAGTTGTGCTTGTGCAAATATCTCCTATTCATTATCTGGCTGCACAAAGCATGAGGTGTGCAAGTGCTGTCAGTGTGGAGTATTACTGCTCAAATGACTCCATGCTAGATATGAAGGACTGCAGATCATAGTATAGACATGGTAGAGACCTTGTAGCCCATCAAGTGTCTGAAGGGTACTACATGCATGGTTTGCAGCCTGTGTCCCTGCCTCTCTGTAGCACGCAATCAATTTGTAGTTACTGCAAAGTAAAGTCTAGACTGTTCTGTCCTGAGTTGCAGCACAACCCTGCAGTATATCTGCATGATACCCCTCTGCATCACCAGTAGCAAACGTTGCAACAGCAACATGCACTTCCAATTCCAAAGTGGTCATCTCTGGTGCATTTTTCTTGGGAGGCACCTACCAGGTATTCTCACAGGGTACTCAAACCACCTCAACTGTCTCCCTTCAAGAAGGAAAAGCAATGGCTATAGTCAGTGATACTCACAGACCACCAGGCTGATTGCTGCACTTCAAGAGAGTGAACACAGTTTCCCATGAAGATCAACTGTATTCAGAGCTTCATATTTTAAACTTATGCACAGTGTATAAGTAGTAGTCATTTATGTGATATGAAGTGTGACACTAATTCAGTGACAAGTGTCAGCTCAATCTGTTTTCTTCTTTAAGTTATGGCACTACAGCAGCATTAGAACACATTATTGTGTCTGTAGGATTTTTTCCACTTTACTGCCGTAATATGCTCCAGGGGCTGCTCAGTGAACGTTCAAGCTTGCTGTGCATAATCATCCTGAAACTCCTCTTGTAAGTGTCTGTTGCACTGTACATAAGCTGTCCATCAAAAGCAAGCCTGCAGTGCTGAGAAAAATGTGTGGAACAGTGGTGTAAATGTCCACTGCACACCCTCACGTGTTTGCTTCAGCATACACCTATCAGCAACATTATCAGTATCCCTATTCTCAGTTTGTGTGGCCCAGTGTACAACAGGCGGGCTACTAATAAAACTTATGGCAGAGCCAGATATGAATGACCTTATGATGGAATTGTCTGCCCTGTAGATGGTAAATGTAACACAGGTGCTTGCTTGTTTCTCTGTCTATGGCATATGTGGACAACACCACTACTCTGTGCTACATGAAGAGAGCTGCAGCTATTATATACCATGCACCTGTGGAGAACATACATAAATGTAAAGTAAGTGAATATAACAAATCTGCCAAGGATACAACAATGGTCTGTAACCTATTAAAATATACAGTCACTTTTAGAATCAATGTATAACCTAAAAATCTACCCATGGAAAACAAAATTACAACACATCTGAATGGTAGCTGCATTATGAAATTGTGATATTAGGTTACTTATAGATCATGAAAAGTATATTTCTAGTTGCAGACATGTCTCGCAAATATAGTAAATTGTGTTAGTGTATTTCAACAAAGGTAATACTGTAATCCAAATCCAAGTGTGTGACCCTCCAGTGGCAATGAAACGAAAAGCAGAGATTCAAAGGAACTTCAAATAAGATGCATTCATAAAAAATAATAAAGTTTATTCCAATGAGTGGCTTTGCCAAAGGCTTCTTCAGACTCTTAAAACAATGAATAAAACTGTTTGAATCATTTTTAAACCATCCTTAAGCTTCCTATTGGACATTACAAATTGATATGTCACATGTTATCTTGTCTTAAAGGAACAGATACTCAAAAAAGTTAACATAGTTAAATGCAACAGTATTTAGAAGGAATACTTCCATCCAAATATACAATTAATGATCAGAATGTCCATGCAAATAAGTAAAAAATATGCATATACCCTGATACATTCTAAAAAATAAAAGGAGCATTGTGCTTGGTCCTATATCATTCTACAATCATTAAAAACTGTTGCTACATTCATTAAAAACCCTGAACATTCTCTCTCCTCATGGTGTTAAAAACATTAAAATCCTTAGATAAACAGCAAGTATTTGCGCCGCACTATATCTAGCATCTCTACTAAGATAGTGGTGTGTCGAATGCAACTTTGCATATATCAGGTTAAAAATTAATATAAGCGAGAACACTGTACTAAAAATGTGAGCGTACCTTTACCACAAAACAACATAGCGAATATAATGTATTTCGATGTGCCTCATCAAGAGTCAGACCTCATCATATCGGTGAAAGGCTGTTGTCCAAGATTAAAAAATTCCACAAATAGGAACCTCTTAGATTCCACGTAAAACAAACTGTTTACAAGTTGTAAAGTGCCGTGTGCTGTAGGAACTCTGAATGCAATTGAGTACAACCTAACATCATGCTATGGTAACTCAGCGCGGTGAGCACGTTCTAAGCATCTAAGTACTGAACAACAGAAACAATGTTTAAATTTCTAAGAGAAAAAAAGGTGAGCCTATATTCGTGCTGTCCTGTGCCTAAAATAGACAGTATTTGTAAGCACGATTATGCCCTAGAAGCATATATTGATCACAAAGTGTCACTATTTAAAACAATGAAACGTGTAAATATTAATGAGTACACTTATTAAAGTGTTCGCTGAACATGGCAGAGATGGCATTAACTAATACAAAATAAAAAGATAAAAACAGATAAATAGTGGAATGCTAGGCGTAACAAAAAATAGTTGCTTTTTTACTAGTTAGGGACCCTATCATCTATGGAGCTTTATACTTAGGTATTATTATATGTGTGCTTTGTGCTAATTTCAAGCTTTATTGTGTCAAGTTTATATATTGCCTAGCATTCCACTATTTATCTGTTTTTATCTTTTTATTTTGTATTAGTTAATGCCATCTCTGCCATGTTCAGCGAACACTTTAATAAGTGTACTCATTAATATTTACACGTTTCATTGTTTTAAATAGTGACACTTTGTGATCAATATATGCTTCTAGGGCATAATCGTGCTTACAAATACTGTCTATTTTAGGCACAGGACAGCACGAA
This sequence comes from Protopterus annectens, assembly GCF_019279795.1. Taxonomy (NCBI): domain Eukaryota; kingdom Metazoa; phylum Chordata; order Ceratodontiformes; family Protopteridae; genus Protopterus; species Protopterus annectens. The sequence goes on along the minus strand of NC_056733.1, from coordinate 1,738,858,786 downwards.
TATAGGCTCACCTTTTTTTCTCTTAGAAATTTAAACATTGTTTCTGTTGTTCAGTACTTAGATGCTTAGAACGTGCTCACATGCGTTGAGTTACCATAGCGCATGATGTTAGGTTGTACTCAATTGCATTCAGAGTTCCTACAGCACACGGCACTTTACAACTTGTAAACAGTTTGTTTTACGTGGAATCTAAGAGGTTCCTATTTGTGGAATCTTTTAATCTTGGACAACAGCCTTTCACCGATATGATGAGGTCTGACTCCTTGATGAGGCACATCGCGAAATACATTATATTCGCTATGTTGTTTTGTGGTAAAGGTACGCTCACATTTTTAGTACAGTGTTCTCGCTATATTAATTTTTTAACCTGATATATGCAAAGTTGCATTCGACACACCACTATCTTAGTAGAGATGCTAGATATTGAAACGCGATAAAACTTGCTGTTTATCTAAGGATTTTAATGTTTTTAACACCATGAGGAGAGAGAATGTTCAGGGTTTTAATGAATGTAGCAACAGTTTTTAATGATTGTAGAATGATATAGGACCAAGCACAATGCTCCTTTTATTTTTTAGAATGTATCAGGGTATATGCATATTTTTACTTATTTGCATGGACATTCTGATCATTAATTGTATATTTGGATGGAAGTATTCCTTCTAAATACTGTTGCATTTAACTATGTTAACTTTTTTGAGTATCTGTTCCTTTAAGACAAGATAACATGTGACATATCAATTTGTAATGTCAATAGGAAGCTTAAGGATGGTTTAAAATGATTCAAACAGTTTTATTCATTGTTTTAAGAGTCTGAAGAAGCCTTTGAAAAGCAGCTCACTCATTGGAATAAACTTTATTATTTTTTATGAATGCATCTTATTTGAAGTTCCTTTGAATCTCTGCTTTTCGTTTCATTGCCACTGGAGGGTCACACACTTGGATTTGGATTGCTCTCTTTTATGTTTACGTGAGTCTCCTGCCTCAACTGATAGCAGCACTGCATTTGGCTTTTTGAGTTGAAAGGTAATACTGTATTTGTGTTCTTGTTATCTTATTTCATTGTGATTTTTGAATGCAAATTGCAGAAATTATATTAAATATGCACGCAAGAAAAAAATATATATCTTTTTTTTATTTCCCCAGATGAATGCACATTTCCTAATGATAGAAGTTCAGAAGCTTACACTTTGCTTGTCTTGTCTCCTTACTCAACCATGTAGCCCATCCCACTAAGTGGTAGTTAGCTGTCAATCTAGGTAGATCACTACTTTGTATGTACCTAGCCTCGTTTTGTATATCTGAACAGTAACTGCAGTGTGCAGCATACAAAAAGTGAAGTTTAGAGACACAGTTCATTCAAATAAGCAACTTCATCTGAAATAGCCCCGCCACTTAGGAAACTGATGTTTATGCTAAATCCTCCACTTTCCAGAATCTAATAGCAGAATATGTGGCCTTGAGGCACACTCATATACACATATACACTCTGGTATCAGGGTGAGCCATTAATCACTTCTTAAAACGTCCTCTCCTGCCAGCTACTCCAGTGCCCAAGCAACCACTTGAACGAGAATCAGCCACACTGTATCCAGGGCTCCATCCTGCTGTGCCACAGAGACAGCTAGAAGCTTCTATTTTTCCCAGTAGGTTACTTCTTACTTTTCAGTGAAAGCTATTCTTCATGCCTCTGAGATTTTGCTGTAGATCATTCTCCACAGACTGGTGATCACTGCTGTGCATATGGTCATCATTCATCTCTGCAGTTTGAGTGGTGGGTGCAGTTAGAGGCTGTGCAGTTAGAGGCTGTGCATTAGCAATGTGGTGGCCAATGGCTACTGTAGGTCACAGCTGTGCACTTTTCACCAAATATAGAAGCTTCACCTATAGAGAGTGATGTAGGATGTACCTACAAAAAATGGTCAAACATCATAACCTGCATACTTGTGCATCTTGCATATGAACACATAATAAATGTAGAGCACCAACATCTATCCCACAGTACAGTACTCTACATTAATAGATACCACTGACACCAGACAGAAAGTCAGCTTACTATCAAGAGTGATGGCCAAGGACCATGAAATACAACCTTCCTGGAGGCAAATGTCAGCTGCATGCCTTTCCCTCTACACAATCCTTCATGTGACTAACCTGCCTAGAGCTCTCATTTACCAGCCTGCCATGACCACAGACAGCACTGTCACCTGTTGTCATTTCTATCATTTGTCATGCTGCTCCTCGATGTCTCTGTGCACATCAGTAGCACTTTGCTACTCATAGGGCATTGAGGACCTCCTCATTTTTCCACTTGTGGTGAACTATGGCCCTGCGTGTGAATAAAAATGTGCCACTATTAAATATGTCATACATATGGCAACACAACATATTAAACATTGTTGTCATTACTGGCTTTTGCCAAAATTGAAAAATGATTACAACACAGATACTACAAATAGATAAGCGGAATGCAGTGGTATTCAGGATCTATAGTGTGATACAAATACAGTACACCAGGCTTAAGCTGTGAACAGGCCCTTAGATATGTGTGCAATATAGTGCCAAAGTTTGTGAGTTTCACAGTCAGACAAGGTATTTCCTAGACAAATGCATTTTGCACCATACAGGAATAAAAAAGTGAAAATGTGTTCTGATGCGGCATGTGCATCTGTTATCTGCAGTAAGCACAGAAATGCAGCTCTGGAACTGCAGCCATGTCTGGTTATTTACTTTATTTATTTGAGTTTGTTAACTGGAGTAGAGCATTTAGCAATACTGACCAGTTTTAGTCTCAATCTGGGAGCATATACAAAGGTAATATTACCGATTCAAACACTATGAACATGTCTTATTATATAACAACATTAACATACAGTAAACACAGATTATCTACACAGTACTTACTGACATGCAAGTATCATGTTACATACATATTTACAATAAAAGTAAGAAGATGGAGAAAAGAAGAGAAGGTAGTGGTGATAATGTACACTAGCGCCGCTTATCAGTATGCTGTTTCCTTGAGAAGCGACATAGCAAGAGTTCCTTAGAGACAGAATTAAGTCATGGTTTAAAGGACACTAAAGTAAAGGTGGCAGTAAATAGAACACACAGGAAATGTTTTGTATTTTACCTACATTATAAGGAGAGCTTTTAAGAAAATGGAGTATGAAGTGATGCTTTTCAGAAGAGGAAGAAGTCATTCCTAATGTTTTGTTTTTCTTCAGCACAATAACGGATCTTGAAGGATGAGTCAAGCCACAGTCCAAGGTATTTGATTTGATATAGGTTAACAACAGGCAGGTTTTTAATATCTTGAATTTGAAGAAGTGAAGATATTTTAGAGAGTTTTTGGATTGTGCCAAACAGTATGTTTTTATTTTTGACATTTTGATGTCTTTTATTGTTTACCCGCTCTATAATGGAGAGAAGGTTCTTGGAGATTATGCTGTAGACAGTGAATGCAAACATTTATGTGGAAAAGAACCACATCATTAGCAAAGAGTAGCAGAGGTAGATGTGGTACATCATAAGGAGCATGCTAATGGAAACAGAAAGCAGCAAAGAGGCCATGATTGAACCATGGGATACTGCCTTTATTAAGGTGGCTCCTGCAGTGAATAAGGATCTGAGTTTACACAGAAATAATGACCAGATAGATAATTCGGGAACCAAGATGTTATTTCAGCATTAATGCCAATGTCAAGCATAAGGTTAATCAGAGTGAGGTAATCAAAAGCAACAAATGAAAAAAATAAGATACAGCACCACAAAATGCTGAAAAAAACCCACAAACTGTTGAAACAAACACCGGAACATGGAAAAGCCTCAATAAAACACCAAATTGCAGTAAACAGGTAACAGAAACACTGCAAGCCGTAAAGTTTTTTTTCCAAGTAGAACCACAAATTTATTAACAGAAAAGATTAGCGCTTTCATCTCTTCTCCATGAAGAAACTTCCTCAGATCGATGTCTGAGGGAATGAGTGCAGGTCTCAATACTGCTAAATGTGATAATAAAATTAATGGAGGAAAACAACATAATAAATAAAATAAATGTATGCAATAGAAAAGAGAGCAATAATGATGGAGTGGATGAGAGTGAGAGAGAGAGGGAAAGAGAGAAGTACAAATACAATGAAAACAAATAAACTGATATACATTTGAATGTACAACAAACACGCTCTCACTTTATCAAGGCTGTTGGGAAACACAAGTGAGAGAGTGACTTGAATGCACAGCCATCATCACTGGCATTCTATAAGACAAACCATTAATCTATTGTGTTACTTGAACAACCCAAGCAGGATCACTTATTCAACACACAATACTGGGATGTATGTGATAAATGTTATTATACAAAGCAAAAGTGCTGCTCAGGCATAGATTCCCCTCATGAGTGCTATAATTGAAGGAAACAAATTTATTGATAAGGTGCCTTTAACAGTAATGTCCACCAAAAAATATGTAGCTCATACCTATTTTCACTTCATTTGTTGCAGATACTATAATAAAACAGGCACCTCATAATAAAAATTAAATTAGAACACACATTCAGTTCTCCAGTATACTAAATCATCTGACAATTTAACAACCGATGATAACTCTTCACTACAAAACTGATACTGAACAGGAAACATCACCTAACTCAATAAAGGTCCTAAAAATGCCTGCCACTCAGATCAGCAAATAGCCCAACAATTTTAACAACTGATGAACAAGTACGTAATAACAGCAATGAGTATTTAATTTACAATCTTTCTACATAATAATTAGCTAAAGATGAAGAAAGCCGGCTAAATAAAGGTTTATAATTGATCCCTTCTTTTTCTGTCTGAATCAGTTATTGCCAAGAGGCATTAAAGCCTTTTGTAAATTACTAAATATAAAAGTGTACCCTCAGCAACAACACAATGCTACTCACAATGCTTTTAAATTAAAAAAAAATAAATCTAAGTTTAATCCCTACAATAAATATATTTCAGGCTTTGAAAGTACTTGACTGTGAGATCTACATTTTGAATTTAAAAGGTTGTATGCTATCAGATATAATCCAAAATGAATGTATGAGTTTCTTCTATTTACATCATAATAATATATAGTGATCACAGGATCAGAGAAATGGGGGCAGTATTGTCATATTAAACATTTCAGACTACAAAGAAGAAGAACCATATTCATAACTAAATGCCAGGAGATTTTATACAAAAAAATAGTAATAAATCATATATCTTTGTTTAGAAAAAGAAACGTATTCATTTTTAATCTTGGCAATTGAAAATGGATAATTAGAAATAGCATGAATATTTTTCATACTTTCCAACATATATAAGAACCTTAATAAACTAGCAGGACAACCCATCATCTTTGGCTATAGGCTCACGGGTTCATGGGTACTTACTAGGTTGTTGATCTGTGAGAATCTTAAGAAGTTTAGCCTTAAATTCCAAGTTTTTAACCATTATGTTTTGCATATGAATAACTCAGAGATGAGCTGAACAAGGATATGTTCATGGTTCCCCTTTCCATGAGAAAAAGGGGGCTAAATCAGAGGTGAATTTGCAGTTACCCATCCACTTATGCACATCACATTTGAATAGAGTAAGAGAATTACTTTGCTTTATGTGGAATAGAAGACAGTGCCATAGAAATTGCATTCACTGTGATATATGCCTTTCTCTCTAGCATGTTATACTTATATTGCAAAAGAGATTGAGATCCCTTGAAAGGGTGTTTATAGTAAGATTGGACTTGCAAATGTGAAATGGGTCTGACATAATGGGGTCTATTGAAGTTCTATACATTGTAATTGTTCCAGCTGTGTTGAGCGTTTGGACAAGTACATACTAAAAGGGACATTATACTCAATGATAGCCTTAATGAGTGTCGGGTACAATGGAATGATTACATCCCTGGGTTTAGATGCAATACACTTAGATATAAGCTGTGTATTGCAATAGGACTTCCTTACAACAGGGGATATGTGGAGATTAAAGGACAGTTCATTGTCGACATAGGTTCCCAGCTCCCTAAATATGGGATCAATGTTCAGCGGTATATTGTCAATGTGACAGAGGGAGTCATGCTTGTCAAAGGATATGATTATATACTTCTAAATATTTAGCTTTAGTGCTTGGTTTTGACTCCAGCTATTTACTCAGGAAAGGTCTTCTTGGAGGATTTTGGTGACCTCTCAGCAGTTTATGATGGCACCAAGTTTGTAGTCATCTGCAAACATGGTCATCCACCAACCCCTTAGCATTACTTTGATCTCTGAAAAGTAAATGCCAAAGAGGAGTAGACCAAGATCTGAACCCTGGTTTACACCACTAGTGACAGGTATTTTTTAGGAGGTAGAGCCACCCACCCTAACTTCATGGGTTCTATCCAGTGAGTTACACAAGGATTGGCACATACCAGGGAGAATTTATCTATAATATCTGAGTATGGGATGGTGCTGAATGCCTTTGGAATGTCTGGGTATGCGATATATACTGTTTTACCCTCCTCCATTACCTCAGTAACTCAGTAACTTTTTCAAAGAAGTCAACCAGGTTAAGTAAGTAGGACCCTCCCAAGATAAATCCAGACTGGTTTGAGTTGAGTCTATATGTTACCTGTTTCCTTATTTATTTCTTTATTTATTTATTCATTCATTCCATAATGATCCTTTCCATAGCCTTACAGATGAGACTGGTCAGGCTTATGGGTCTATAATTACCTGGGTCTGTTGATGCCTCACCTTTGTGCAAAGGAATGACTCTTGCTGTGCTCCATTCATCTTGCACAAAGACTGTTTTGAGGTTGATGTTGCATAACTTTGGTAAATGACCAGACAATTCATTTCTCTGGCTTATAAGTAGGCACCCTGGTATGTTATCTGACCCGATAGATATAGAGTTATTTGCTGTACATAATGCATGGAGAACATGTTCTTGGGAGATTGGGAAATTTTGTAGATGTACATATGTGATCTGAGAATATTGCGGGTGGGGGGGGGTTGAGCTAAATTCCTCTGCTTCTAGATTGGCCATGTCTTCTGGGTCTGAGAATATGATACCATGTACTATTAGCTCTGCATGCTGCTAGACATTGTTTCTGGCATTTTTAGCATAATTAAAGAAGGATTTATGGTTATCATTTGCTTGTGTGGCTATTTTTACTTCATATCTTGCTTTGGTTGATTTGATGAGGGTACAGAGTTCCTTGTTTAGGTAAGCAAGAGTTTTTTTTTTTGACATCTTGAGAGTTCTGCAATAATTTTTTTTTTATTTTATTATAGAGCTTGTTTATATTTGGGCACCCCCATGGGGGCTGTTTTTGAATTTGGAATTTTATTTACTTTTGAGGAGAACAGGTGCATCTATGCAGCTATTTATATCTGCATAGAATTTGACAGTGAATAATTCTGCATTGGCAGTGAGGTCATCAAAATGAAAAGGGCTTTTGAATTTAGCCAGGTCATCAGTCAGTTTTAGTAGATTAGCCTTTGCATACTTGAATACTGAATTACTGGAAGTTGTTTAAGGCTACAGTCTTATGGTGAATGTAACTGACTTGTGGGCTGATTTCACCAAGAAGGAAGCTACTATTGAGGGGGAACAAAGGTGCCCCATATTGATGAAGACAAAGTACAGAATGTTATTGCTGTTGGTTGGGTTGTAGACTAACATGTCTAAGAGTGTGTATTAATGTTTTCCAGAAATCTACAGTCATACATGTTTGAGGAAAGATAAGTCTCCCAGTTTAAGGGTAGTTGAAATCTCCTAGGCAAATTACATTTGGCTTAATATATATTGACTCAATATTATTTAGGTAGGATGTATGGGGTGAGGAGAAAGTAGAAGGGGTTCTATAGATAGCTATGATATGGTATGGGGGGTTTAGTAAGTAGGGTGTAAAATAATTCCATGTCATTATCTTTTCTAACAATTCTGGAGACAAAGTGATTTGTTTAAGAATATGGAGATACTGCCACCTATAGTACCTTTTGTGTTGATATGGGCAAGTGTCAGCATAACCAGCTGGAGTTTTGTAAAGAATATGTCCTTTGAATATCAAACTGATTTATACAAGATGCTTTTGTTACAAATGTATTAGAACTGTATGTCATTTGTATATCAAACTGATTTGTACAGATTATTGTGCTGAAAATGTATTTGTGAGCTTTGCTTGTGTTAAAATGTATCAACAGTGCACCCTGTTAGAATGAAAAGAAATGTACATGTATTATTACAACAGAATTAAATGTACTAGCTAGCTTTCTTTAAGAAAAATA
>NC_056733.1:1738843008-1738845508 GCF_019279795.1 Protopterus annectens | reverse complement strand
TTTCAATCATCAATGCTACTTTAACTTATTTTCTTAGACCACTATATCCAGTTTTCTAGCATCTATCTTTTGAACTGTTGGTAATGGATGATCCCAAGTGATATAGTTTATCATTTTCTATGATGCTTTGTGGCTGAGGTTTATAGTGTTTTTCAGCCACTTCAATACCATAATGTTTGCACAATCCCAAGTGCAACAGTATTCACACATTATTATGCCCTTCAGTATAGAGTCCTTCTGCCATTAGTATGTCACAACCGGCAACGAGGTATGCAACAGTTTCCAATTTTGTTCTACAAAACTTACATTTGTCTGTTTCTCCCACATGTTCAATGGACTGTGTAAACTATGTAGCCCACTATCTTGGGCCGCCAATATTAACCTTTCATCTCTTGATTTGAATTCACCTCTCCTTAACCATTCCTGCGTTCATTCCTTATCAACATGAGGTTCTTCCAGAAGTTCTCTATACTTGCAACTATATTTATGCATTTTCCACATTTCTTGCCTTTTCATCTGGTCCTTCACCTTATATTCTTTCTTTTGTTTCTTGGAAAATTCAGTTGCTGCCTGATTTTTATCTACTTCTGATTTGATTTCCATTCCTGCTTGACGCTGATTTGCTTCTGTTAGGTTAAACAGAGAAGTCATCTTAAATTTATTCTCCTCATATTACAAAACTTTCACCACATTTGGGTCTCATGAGATCAGCAGATATGTATGGAGTCCCACGACTGCAGATCTATACATGTAATCAATTTCCAGGAGGCCCATATCTCCTTCAGAATGGGGAATATATAATCTTGGCATGCACTGATTTTTATAGAACATTTGGCGAGCATGAATTATCCTTCTTGTTTTAATATCTAAACCGTCCAACGCATTTTGGGGCCAATCAATCACTCCAAAACTGTAAGTTAGGAAATGAAGAGCAAATTGGTTTATAGCTTGAATTTTGTTCCTAGATGTCAACATTGTTTTCAGGATTAATTTAAGTCTTCTAAAGTATTCCTTACTACATTTTACATGCATTTGTTCATGTTTTATTGTTGATCCTTCATCAATTCCAAAGTATTTATACACTCCCTCTTGCTCAACTTCTTTTATATCACATTTTTATCCCAAACTGATGTTTTCTTGGTGATGCAGTTTTCCTGCTTTAAAGGTTGCTTTTGCACATTTATCAAGGCCAAAAGACATTCTAATATCATCTGAAAATGTTTTGACAACCTGCAACTGTGCTTTCAGTTCCTCATCTGATGAGCTATACAGTTTTAAATCATCGACAAAGAGAAGACGAAAAGTCTTTAGACTCTTGTTTTCTAGGAGCCAAATTATAGCCATAGCCTAAGCTGTTAAGTAGACAGCTTAATGGGTTAAGAGCAAGGCAGAATAGCAATGGTGACAGAGAGTCATCCTGGAAATCCCCCTCTGAATTTTTATCCCTGCGATAATAATTTGTCTTTATCATGGCTTAATTGCAAAGTGGCCTGCCATTGTTCCATGGTCACTAATGTAGTCAATCAGTTTAGGGTGTATCTTATACATTTTTAAGCACAATTTTATCCATGAATGTGGGATACTATCAAATGCTTTTTGTAGTCAATCCATGCCATACTTCTTCCCCTTTTTATAGTTCTCCACTATGACTTTATTTAACAACAAATGATCCTTTGTTCCATATGACTTTCTTTTATTGCCCTTTTGTTCTACTGCCATAATTAAATTTTCTTCTAAATGACTATAAACTCCGTCGGCATCAATTCTTATGCATAGTTTATACGTCATCGGAAGGAAAGTTATTGGTCTATAATTTTTTTTTGGGGGGGGGGCCATAATGTGTTACTGGATGTTGGGGCAGAGCTTGAGTGGCCAACAAAACTAACTACTGGTAATACCCCAGGTATGTAGACCTCTTAGTGGCCAACAAGGCTACCTACTGTTGATACCCCAGGTATGTAGACCTCTTTCTGTGTAAGACTACCTGTAAGTTTTCTTAAACCCTTAATCCATGTCTAGCTAATTAAAGCTGTCTGATTTATGATAAACAGAAAGATTGGGATTCTCATTTCATGGCCACCCACACGTTTCATGTATACTTCTGGTGCCGTGTTATACTTATAAGAATACTCTGCTTTTGTGTATTCACATGGATTCTTTATCTGGCAACAGAACTTTGTTACTGCCTGATGTTGGAGAACCTGCAGCTTCAGATAATAATGGTGAAATGTCACAGTCAGGGAGCACAGTGTTTATGTTGGACATAGGGAATGTCCATAGTTTCATAGCTTCTTACTAGACTAACAACCACTAGGGCCCTTACAAACTTAGCCATGCACCCCAGACCTATTTGGATCCCCAGTATCATGGGTGTCTATAAAGAGGGAGACATGTTAGTAGGGAGGTTACTAAGGGATTTGTAGGGGGTGTTAGTTAGATAATTGGAGGCCATACTTGTGGTAAATTGATGATTTCCAATCCAGTTGTCAAGGTATCATTT
>NC_056733.1:1738825578-1738842508 GCF_019279795.1 Protopterus annectens | reverse complement strand
ACCACTTAAATGACTACAGAGGCATACATGATATAGTGGATTTCCATATGCAAACATCTTCCACAGATACACAAGTTGTTCATACAAACAGGAAATGTTATGGCAATAAAGACCTGCAAACACTGCTATCAGCACCAAATAATGTGCATCTGACAGTTAAACATATGGGTGTAAAGGCCAACACTAGGCTGTTTGCCCTAGGGAATGACAGCTTATCCAGAGTGTGTGTGTGTGGGTGATTGTGGTTGGTCTGTGTGCAAGTCTGTGTGAGGGAAATGTTCCTTTTAGCAACTGGGAAAACACACCACAGGATGCTCATTCCCCTTTCTAAACACTGATGATGTGAGCACCCTATAAGTATATCATGAGAAAGGAAATCTCCCAGTAATCTGAATAGCATGCTCTGCTAATGTGACCATCTCCAGTGTCAGAGCATAGATAGGTAGGGGTTTGAATCCAGCAAGTGTGTGTGAAGGGGGGTTAATGTGTGTGTAAGAATGGAAAATCCCTTTTGGCAACTGTGAAAACACACCACAGGATGCCCATTCCCCTTTCTAAACACTGATGATGTCAGCACCCTATAAGTATATCAGGAGAAGGGGAATCTCACAGTAATCCAAATAATACGCTCTGCTAATGCGTCCGTCTCTAGTGTCATAACATAGTTAGGTAGGGGTTTGAATCTAGCAAGTGTGTGTGAAGGGGGGTTAGTGTGTGTGTAAGTTTGTATAAAAGAAATATCCTTTTGGCAACACACCACAGGATGCCCATTCCCCTTTCTAAACACCGATGATGTCAGCACCCTATAAGTATATCAGGAGAAAAAAAATATCCCCGTAATGTGAATAGCATGCTCTGCTAATGCATCCATCTCTAGTGCCATAACATGGTTAGATAGGAGTTTGAATCCAGCAAAAGGCAAGTGTGTGTGAAGGGGGGTTAGTGTGTGTGTAAATTTGTATGAAAGGAGCATCCCTTTTGGCAACAGGGAAAACACACTACAGGATGCACATACCCCTTTCTAAACAATAGCACAATTATATATGGCTTTGAATTCATTCCAGACATGTCACGTGTGTTTTGCTCACACAGAATGCCCATGTGTGCGGTTTGTTTCTCACAATAATGCATGACATCGATTAAACCAGTTACGGCAATGCACACATGATGTATGTGTGTGCCAAATACACAGATGTACCTGTGACCTTCAATAGTTACCATGTGTGATGCCTGCCACATGTGAATACATGGTATTTGCACTGGGTAACATTATGACTGTGGTCTTCTGTGCAGGTGCTGCATGTGGGATGTGTATATACAGTGTGAGATGTAGATGCTATCAACCTAGTAGTGAGGGATACACACCTGGTCTGGGGCATATAGTCTACATGTTGTTGATGAACAGGTGCTGCATGTTTTCACCTGTTGTGGGAGTGGTAAGAAGTTGTTCCATAGCAATGCAGTGACTGCATGCTAAGAACCTTTCAGCTAGGGTGTTGTAGCTACAGTAATTCATTAGCATTCAGTAATATGTCAGCATTCCTGGTGAGGGTATGATGCCAACCAAGGTCAGGGTTCTACCAGCCTGTGCCACTTGCTCAGTGAGCCCTTCCATGTTCCCTATCATGTATTCCAGTGAGGGACATCACACGTCAGCTGTAGTGGCATGGACAATGACTGAGTCATATGTGTCCATGCATCTGACTGACCTGTATGCTTGTGTTATGTGGTGGACCATAGTGCCCCATGAGCATATCACTGTGACCTTCACCTTGTCCAGCCTGGTGAGCATGACCTCACTGTACCGGACAATAAAAGTACCTAACACAACTGCAGTAGCTGTACAGATTGTGCTTGATTGGCACACAGGATTTGTGTGCTATGTGTTATGCATGCTGTGTTCAGGCCTAACGTATGCCTGTGTGCCAGCTGCAGAGGAGTCTGCCACTCAGGCAGGATGCCATTCTTAGGTTCCACGAATGGCTCGGTGTGTTCCCGTGCTTGTATTGCTGTCAGTGTAGGTCTACATCAGACTGGTATTGCAGTCACTGTAGTATTTCATGCCACCTGACAGGTTATGCCAGTACTGGGTTCAGAGTGCTTAGTCCACAGTTTGGCTATGTGTTTCCATCTCATACATGTGTTGTACATCCATGGGTAGGGGATAGGGTTGACTGTGTACATGTGGCAGCTGTGACATTACTACATGACTCACATATTCCACAACTGTACCATAGAGGTGACTGACAACTGACCTTTGCACATGCTACCATAGTATTGAGATTGCATTGGTGATTAACAGCACATAGGGCCAATGGTGAACAAGATACACATGTTCATAGGTTCATACTAGGCTATCTGCCCTAGGGCATTTATAAACCTAGCCAGAATGTGTGTGGCTTTCACCATGCATTGTAAATCTGTCTTGCTATGCCCTTTTCCAAGGTTAGTATACTGTGCCTCTGTCTAACAGTGACACATAAGTGATACCCAGGGTAAACCTACAATGTCCCATCCAGTCATTAATATACTTCTTGAAGACAGTCACTGAGTGATTCTGCCTAACCTGTATTGGGATACTATTCCAGAGTGAAGGGAGCCTCTGAGTTATGAATGTGTCCCTCCAGCATGTCCTATGTATATCACTCCTGAAGTTCAAGTCTTTCCAGCGTGTAGCTTGATGGGATTTGGATATTCTGAGGTGCAGCATGACCATTAAGTCAGGGTTTGACATGGCTTTATATGTCAGGCACAGATTGCCTATGAAGAGGCAGCATGCCACTGAGTAGAGCTGCTGTTTCTTTAACCAGTCAGTATGTGGCATATGTTTGAGCCCTGTGATCCTCTTGTTGAGGTACTTTTGTGGTCTTTCCAGTTACTGCAGGTGTCTGGTAAGGTGCATGCCGACAGGGGCATTGTAGTCAATCATGGGCATGATGAGGGATGAGTAAAGAGGCACAATGTTCCCCCCTGATCTACATGTGAATCCCTCCATGATGAGGTGGCCTATATAAAATGTTTTTCTAACCACTTTGGCCATGTGGTTGTCAAATGAGAGAATGGTATCAACTTGTGTGCCCCAAGGTCCATAATTCCTTCTTCTGTACTTAATGGATTAACACATATGTGGTACTTTGTGGTCACTTTGTTTTTGCTAAAGGGGATGACTATACACTTTTTGGCATTCAGCTTGAGGCCATGGCTGTGGCACAAGTTGGCTGTTTCTAAGAGGCCCTTTTGGAGGATGCGTGTGTTGGCTGGAGAGTTGATTATGGCGTCCAGTTTGCAGCCATCTGCGACTTGCTCAGCCACAGTCCTTCCATGTTGGCCTGTACCTCTGATAAATATATACTGAACAAGACAGATCCCAGGGCTGAGCCTTGTGGGACACCACTTGTAACTGGTTTTGAGGCTGACATGGCTCCAGCAATTCTAACCATGTGTGTTCTGCCCTTGAGCCACTGTGCAATATATGTAGTGACATAGGGGTTAATATGGACACTGGTGAGCTTCCCTAGAATGCACAAGTGGGGTATTGTATCAAAGGCTTATGCTAGGTCCAGGTAGGCTGTGTAGACCACCTTCCCCTTGACAGTGGCCTTGGTGACTGTTTCAAAGAAATCAAACAGGTTTGAGAGGCAGGATCTGCCATTAACAAAGCCAAACTGTGTATGATGCAGTGTCTGTAGGTCCCCAATATCTATATTTATGAGGTTCATGATGATCCTTGCCATAGTTTTGCAGACCAAGCTATTCAGACTTATGGGGCGATAGTTTCCTGGATCCGTTAAGGCACCACCTAAATGTAGAGGGACCACTGTTGCTGTACGCCACTCTTTGGCCACATATCGTGTAGTAAGGCTGGGATTGAACAGTAGTGTTATGTCTGGGTGTAGCTCTTCTTGGAGTTCATGTAGGACACAGCCTGGGACACTGTCTGGTCCCATGGATGCAGTGTTTATTACTTTGAAGAGGGCAGCTCTTACCTGAGCATCTGAGATGTCAGGGGAGGCAGCACTCTGCTGGGAGAAATATTTGCCCTTTTGGTGTGGAGGGGGGAGAAGTTAGCAGTGAACCTGTCCACTAGGATGTTGGCAATGTCTGTGTGTTTGGTGTTTCTTTTGACATCTTGGACTACCTCTGAGCATATCTGGGAATTATCACTCAGGTTCCTAACATAACTAAAGAAAGCCTTGTGATTATCCTCAGTGTCTTGTGGAATCTTCTCTCAAAGATGGCCTTAGACAATCTTATGAGTGCCTGTAGTTTTCTTCTAATACTCATCACTGATGCCTTCACATTTTGGGAGTTTGTTGTATCATTTTGTAGCTTCATCCTTCTATTGTATAGTTTGTTTATGGCTGGTGTCCACCACACAGGACGTCTGCCTTTGGAGGATTGGGTCTTGCTTTTATTTGGGATTGCATGATCCATGCATTCCTGAAGGTGTCCATAGAATGCCTTTATACAGGTATCTGCAGTCTGGTCCAAATTTTCAACAGGCCTGGGGGCTTTGAAGGTTTCCACATCATTTATGAGGAGTGTGAACATGCTTTACATGAGTTGTTGACTGTATTCTTCTGTGCAGGGGGTGGCCTTGGGATGTGAATATCCAGTGAGATTAGTTTATGGTCTGATCTTACCAGTGAGGGATACACTTCTGGTCTGGAGCATAGAGTCCCCATGTTGGTGATGATCAGGTTTAGTATGTTTTCCCCTCTTGTGTGAGTGGTAACAAGTTGTTCCATAGCATTTTGGTATATGAATTCCAGTAATCTTTGGGCTAGGGTGTTGGAGCTACAGTCATGCTCCCAGTCTATGTTTGGGTAGTTTAACTCACCCAATATAATGGTGTATGGACAGACCTACATATTTCCAACTGTTTTCAGGAAGGCCAAGTGCGGTTCTTGTGTTTGTGAGGGTGGTCTGTAGCAGGCTATAACCTGGAAGGCAGTTTTACCCATTGTTACTTGCATATGGATAGTCTCTGATGTTTGGTGCTTTGCCACCAACCTGGAGGTGTGGGTATCTTGGATGAATATCAATACACCCCTCCTTTTGTGGTTTTCTGCAAGTTTTGGGCCTGAAAAGCATGGTATGAGGTATAACTTGGTAGTGCTGGGGTGCTGTTGGTAGCCCTGAATCCGGTATCTGTTACTGCACAGATAGCGATGTTCTCCATGCTGAGGAATGTTTCGAGTGTGTGCATCATCAGGTTTAGAGTCCTGCAGTGGCATATATGACTGCTCACGTGGACAGATACCAGGTAAGTCATATGCAAAGTGTCACAGGCAACGTACATGTGCACAGGAGAAACAGTGACATTCTGTCAGGTGAGACATGAACATACATATAGTAAGCTATGCAGATGTCACTAGGAGTCCACAGAAGCTGTGTAACTCTGCATGGCAGGTCGGATCAGTATTCCAGGGTAACTGCAAGGAAACATGCATGCAAACATAGCTACTGTAAGCAGGGCTGCATGTAGTCCATTGTACAACAACCAAGCTGTACCACTTTCAGTAGGTAACACTGCAAATGCTCACCAGCTGACATATGAATACCTATGTCACCAAAGGTGATACTTACCAGACCACGGACAGAAATGACATGGCCAGACACGCTGCATCCCACATGAACACATATCTCAAGCAACACAGACCTCACAAAGTCAGTGTTCTTAACAGGCACAGCCCATAAGGCCAAACACAATGTGTGACACACCTATAATAGGTGATGCCATAGTCAGACACACTGACGTCCCGCTCTCCAGACTGAGCAAGGTGAGGGTCACATTTAGCTACCTGTCGGGTGATAGAATGTGCCACATAACACAAGCACTCAGGTCACTCCACAGCAAGTACAAGTATGAGGCAGTCATTGTCCATGCTGGTGTGAACAACCTGAGATGTGCCTCCCTGGACCACATGGAAAGAGACACAGAGGAGCTCTTACATCACCCTCTCAAACTCAGGAATCCCACACAGCCTGCATGACGACACAGGAGAGTATAGATTTGTCTGCAAACACCATCATACTGGGTGACTTCAACTACCCAAACATAGACTGTGAACATTACTCAAGCCACAATACCCAAGCTCTAGGGTTCCGTAGTTCAGAAACTCTTTAGCTATGGAACAAGTAGTCAACATTCCCACAAGAGGGGAAAATATACTAGACCTGATCATCACAAACATGAGTACAAAATGCTCACCACTTGAAGTATATCCCTCATTGTTGCAATCGAACCATATACTAATCACACTGGAGTACTGGATCCCCCACATATGCAAACCTCAAACACATCTATGTGTGTGTGGGAAATGCCCCTATTAGCAACTGTGACAGTACACTACAGGATGCAGATTCCCCTTTTGAAACACTGATGATGTCAGCACTCTATAACTATATTACCTGAATTAAAGCTCCACAGTAATTCGTATAGTGTGCTCTGTTAATGCGTCTGTCTCTAGTGTCATAACATAGTTAGGTAGGGGTTTGAATCCTGCAAAGGGAAATTATGTGAGTGAGTGGGATTTGTGTGTGTGCGTAATGCTGTGAGGAAAAGGTGCCTTTTGCCAACTGGGAGAACACACTACAGGGTGCACATCCCTCTTCCTAAACACAGATGATGTCAGCACCCTCTAAGTACAGCATTAGAAAGGATTTCTCCCACTAATGCAAATAGCGCACTCTGCTAATGTGTCTGTCTCTAGTGTCATAACGCAGTTAAGTAGGGGTTAGAATCTTGCAAATGGAAAGTATGTGTTTTATTGTGAGTGGGGTTAGTGTGTGTGCACAATGCTGGGGGTGGGATGTGGCTTTTGCCAAATGGGGCTACGCACTGCAGGGTGCACATTTCCCTTAACAAACAGTGATGTTGACAGCACCCTATACAAACAACATGACAACAGACAACTGCCAGTACTCAGTATAGTGCTACATGCTACTGTAACATGCACATGTACCAGAACATACCTAGATAGTGTTTTGAAACCTGAATGTGGCAAGTGTGTGGATGTGGGATGTTTCTGTGTGTGCATTTCCGTATGGAAAACATGTTGGATGTGGCAATCAGGGAACCACAGTACCTGATGCACATTACACTTTTAAACTAATGAGGTTGCCTGCACCCTGTGAGTACAGGTAGAGAGGAGGAAATCGGTAGTAATCCAAATAGTGCACTTTTCAAATGTGTACCTGTCATGTGTCGACAGCTACTCATGTAGGGTAATAAATAATGGAAATGGCAGGTGAGCGTGTGCATGTGTGGGGGGTAGCAGGGTGTGTGTAAATGCATGTGTGACAGAACAGATACATATAGCTGAATCTACAATACAGCACATGATGCACATTCCCATAGTCAATGGTAGCATGTGATGGTGTGCAGCTGGCACACTTTGGTAAGTAGTATGGGTGCAGATAACAATTCAGGACATTCATACAGTTACTGCAGCAGGAATGCTGGGATATACACACAATCATAGTGGAACAGTGAACAGTTGCCAACATGTTACTACTTATACACATCTATGTAGTCACCCTGTGCATCAGTAACGTGTTTACCTTTTCCTGCACTGATGTTGTAGTATGCAGGAGGTGACACAGTGTCATCATATGCACAGGGTGTGGGTTAGGTATGCCCAAGCCAGCCACTGGTACCACCAATTGACATGTGTGTGTATGTGTGTTTGTGAGGGGCAGCAGTACAGAGTGGACCAGTGTTGGTGCAGTGTGTGTGTGTATGTGTTTGCCCTAGGTGTTAAATTTCTGCATGTGTGTAAGCACGCACACAGTCCCACATAATGGCTGCCATGTACAGGGTTTTGTGGACAGCCACAGACTGCACCTGTCAGGTCATCCAGATCAGTGTCTGTGGGCACGGACATGGTACCTGTGCCTGGCAGGGGTGCTATGGACCATATCCGGTACTAACCCAGACTGGGTACTGTCATCGGAAGTGGGTGTGTGTTGACTGGACACAGTTCCCTGTTGGGACTGTCCAGAGCCACGTGCATGTGGTCTTCTGGGGCGTCCTGATGACAGCACTAACCCAGCATTTCTGGGGCTGCTGCTGGCACTTGAGGTGCGTGAGTGGGCCTGTTGTCATCGTCGGTGACTGCCAGCTGGTACTCTTGCCAGCATACGGCCACGTCGATGCCGCAAACGCACACCATCGCCCTGGCCCATGGACATCTGGTTGTGGAGCAGCTGTTGTATGTCCCCACAATGTCTGTCAATGACATCTGTGAAATTACGAATAGCATTCGCAATGTCATGCATGCCATCTGTCATGGCTGTGCAACATGCTGTCAGCTCCCTCAGACCCTGTCTGGTGTACCTTTCCATACGCACCTGTGCCTGCATAACAGTCCAAAACATAGTGGAGGTTGACATACCTCCTTGGGCACGTCGGCCAGAGGCAGTACGGCCACGGATGCCCCCATGAGAACCCATGGGCGACTGTCTGCATAACCAGACACCTACAGCAACTGGAAAAACCCCAACAGTACCTCATCAAGAGGATCAAAGGGCTCAAACAGATGCCATATGCTGCCCGGTTAAAGAAAATCCAGCTGGACTCAGTGGCATACTGCCTGTTTAGAGGCAATCTGTGCCTGACGTATACAGCCATGTCCAACCCAGAAGTAATGGACATGCTGCACCTCAGGAAATCAAACTCCCATACGGCCACACGCTCAAGAGACCTGAACCTTAGCACTGAAATAAATAGGACATGCTGGAGGGACAGATTCATAACCCAGAGGCTCCCTTCACTCTGTAATGAACTCACAGTACAGGTTAGGCAGAGTCCCTCATTGACTCTTTCCCATAGGAATCTGGATGAGTGGATGGGAGATCATAGTTGTACCCCGGGTATCACTTCTATGTCACTGTTAGACAGAGGCACAGTATACTAACCTCGAAAAGGGCATAGCAAAATAAAATTAAATAGGGTGGCAAAAGACAAACACATTCTGGCTAGGCTTATCAATGCCCTAGGGCAAATAGCCTAGTATGAACCTATGAACCTATGTGTACTGCTATACTACTTCTGCCATATGTTGCATGTGTGTGTTGTGGGGATGCGCAGGTAATGGCCAGATATTTCTGCACAGGCAACACTTCTGAAACACTCTGGGTGTTCATCCCAACATACTGTATGTGTGTTGCCATCCAACACTGTGATGAGGACACACATTACTTAGCCTGGATATACATATCCCAACAACACCACAAGCACAGTACACTACCTTGCTATGCATGTATGTATGTAATTACACAGTTATTCACTAGTTAGGACTGTGATGCTATCCATGCAGCCCACTGGGCCAGTGGAAGCCACAACACACACTGCTGGCCCCTTTGCAAAAGCTTACCACAGACATCCCACATAGTTCATAGGTTCATAGGTTCATAGGTTCATACTAGGCTATCTGCCCAAGGGCATTTATAAGCCTAGCCCAGAGTTTTGTGGCTTTCGCCACCCCTTTAGTTTGAAGGAAACTATGCCCATTATTTTGCTGTGCCTCTGTCAAGCAGTGACACTGAGGTAATCCCTGGGGTATATCTGCGATCTCCCATCCATTGGTCAAGATTTCTTTTGAACAAGGCCAGCGAGGTGTTTTGCCTCACATGTACCGGGATTTTGTTCCACAGCATAGGGAGTCTCTGGGTGATGAATCTGTCCCTCCAGCATGTCCTATTAATAACCGTGTCAATGTTTAAGTCTCCCGCCCTTGTAGTTCTGAGGCATCTAGATTTTTTGAGGTGAAGCATGTTCATCAAATCTGGGTTTGACATGGCCTTGTATGTCAGGCACAGGTCACCTCTGAGTAAGCGGTAAGCGACTGAATAGAGCTGGAGTTCCTTCAGTTGGGCAGCATAAGACATATTTTTGAGACCCTTTATCCTTTTGGTGAGGAACTTTTGGGGCCTTTCCAGCTGCTGCAGGTGTCGGGTCAGATACATTCCGAATGGGGCATTGTACTCAATCATTGGTCTGATGAGTGATGAGTACAGGGGGACGATGACCTCCCTTGATCTAGATGTGAATCCCTTCATGATCAGGTGGGCAATGTAGAAGGTCTTCCTAACTACTTTAGCAACATGAGTGTCAAACGAAAGGTTACTGTCAACCTGGGTCCTCAGATCCCTGATAACCTCTTCTGTGCTCAGTGGATTGTCACCTATATGGTAGCTAGGGGTAACCTTGTTTTTCCCGAAGGGTATGACTATGTATTTCTTGGCGTTTAACTTTAGGCCATGGCTCTGCACCAGTTATCCGTTTCTGTGAGACCCTTCTGAAGGATATCTGTGTCAGATGTGTTCTCGACTATGGTGCCCAGTTTGCAGTCATCTGCAAACTTTGTCAGCCATAACCCTCCTGTGTTTGCTTGTACTTCTGAAAAGTAGATTCTGAACAAGAGTGGGCCCAGGACTGAGCCCTGTGGGACACCACTTGTGACAGGCTTTGAGTCTGACATGGCGCCAGCAACTCTGACCATGTGGGTTCTGTCACTTAGCCAGTTTGCAACCCATCTTGTGATGTATGGGTTTACATTTAAGCTGATGAGTTTTTCAATGATACCTGAGTGGGGTATTGTGTCGAAAGCCTTTGCCAGGTCGAGGTAAGCTGTATGGACTGCCTTTCCCTCATCAATGGCCTTGATGACTGTTTCGAAAAAGTCAACCAAGTTTAAAAGGCATGATCTGCCTTTGACAAAGCCAAACTGGGTTGGATCCAAAGTCTGCAAGTTCCCTATGTCTTTATTTATGAGTTCCATTATGACCCTCTCCATAGCTTTGCAGATCAGGCTTGTCAAGCTGATGGGACGGTAATTTCCAGGGTCGGTGGAGGCACCTTTGTGAAGTGGGACCACAGTTGCCGTGCGCCACTCCTTGGAGTATCCTGAGGTGAGGCTAAGATTAAACAGCTGTCCTAACTGCGGGTTTAATTCCTCATTGAGTTCATGGAGCACACAGCTGGGGACACCATCCGGTCCCATGGATGCTGTGTTTTTCGTCTTGGAGAGAGCAGTTCTCACCTGGGCGTTAGAGATGTTTGGGGCTACAATCGCTGGTATAGATATCTCTCCTTTTGGGGGAGGGGGAGAGTTTGCACTGAACCTGTCAGCCAGTATATTGGCAATGTCTGTAGGTTCAGTAATTTTCACATCATTTTGAGCTAATTCTGAGCATATCTGGGAGTTTCCTCCCAGGTTTCTAACATAGCTAAAGAAGGCCTTATGATTGTCTTTGAGTCCTTAGCGATTTTTCTCTCAAAATTTGCCTTGGATGATTTTATGAGGGCTCTTAGTTTTTTACTTATAATGATCAAAGGTGTCTTACCTTTTAAGGATTTTGCTCTATCTTGTAGTAGCTTCCTCCTTTTATTGTAGAGCTTGTTTATGGCTGGGGTCCACCAGACTGGACGCTTGCCTTTGGTACAAAGAGTCTTTGTTTTGTTTGGGATTGCCTGATCCATGCAGTCCTGTAGTTGCTGGTAGAAGGCATTTGTAAGTGATTCAGCGGCTTGAGTAATAGTTTCCACGCTCGGGGCCTTAAAGGAGACCACACTAGTCTTTAGAAGTGTGAAGTCGGCTTTTGAGAAGTTCTTCACTGTGGTCTTTTTTATCTCAGGTGGGGGCGGGATGAGGACCTCCAGTGAGATTAGTTTATGATCTGATCTCACCAGTGAGGGGTATACGTCCAGTGTTGAACATTGTGATCCCATGTTCGTGATGATGAGATCAAGTATGTTTTCACCTCTTGTGGGGATGGTGACTAGTTGTTCCATGGCATTTGAGTTTATGAACTCCAGGAACCTTTGGGCTAGAGTGTTTGGGCTTGAGTAATGATCCCAGTCTATATTAGGGTAGTTGAAGTCACCTAGCATGATGGTGTTTGGAGATACATTTATCCCCTCCAGTGTTTTCAGGAAAGCTATGTGAGGTTCCTGAGTTTGAGAGGGTGGCCTGTAACATGCTACAAATTGCAGAGCAGTCTTGCCTATGGTTAATTGCACCTGGATGGTCTCCGATGCATCGTGCGTTGCCACCAACCTTGAGGTGTGGGTGTCCTTGATGAATATGGACACCCCCCTCCTTTCTTGGTGTTGTCCAGATTTTGGGGCCGGAACGCATGATATGAGGTAAAACCTGATAGTGCTGGGGTGCTCTCAGGAGCCTTGAACCAGGTTTCAGTCACAGTACAGACATTGATGTTCTCCATACTGAGAAGGGCCTCAAGTGCTTGCATCTTGAGGTTGAGACTTCTGGCATTGAGCAGCATTACCCTTAGTTTTTTTCCTTTTTTGTGTTCTAGGGTGGTAGGTTCAGAATTTGAGCCTTGCCTAAAAAAGGCACTATAGGGGTGGTAAGAGCCTTTGCCAATATCCGGAAGCCCAGGGGTGACAGGTGCAAGCCGTCCCTTGTGAAGTAGCGTGGCTTGTCCAGCATGTCATCCCAGGCAGACAGACATTGGATCCCCTTTGAATGACACCAGAGTTTAAGCCAATTATTAAAGCTGATCATCTTATCTCTGTATTGTGGCATCATTCTTGGTAAAGGTAGGATACTGCTCAAGGTCAGGGTCATACCTGCCTGGGCTACATAATCAGAGAGCTCCTCAATGTCTCTTTTCATGTAGTCCAAGGAGGTACATCTCAGGTCATTTACACCAGCGTGGACAATGACTCAGTCGTACTTGTACCTGCTGTTGAGAGACCTGAGTGCTTGCGTTATGTGGCGGATTCTAGCGCCACAGGCAGCTTACTGTGACCTTCTCCTTACTCAATCTGGTGAGCGGGACGTCAGTGTGTCTGACTATGGAGTCACCAATGACTAGTGTGTCTGGCATTGTGTTTGGCCTTAAGGGCTGTGACTGTTTGGCACACTGACTGTGTGGTCTATGTGTTGCATGTGTTGTGTCCTGAGGTGGTAGTTGTTTGGGTGTCTGCTTTGGTGGCCTCTGCTGTTTTGGTAGATTTTTGATCAGAGCCTCCAGTATGTCTTTGTGTGTTTATGAAGTTGTGATAGTACTATGTGAGACTGGGTATGTGGTGTGTGTGGTTACCTTCTCCTCCTGTCTGGTCTTGCCAGTCCTATGTTGAGAGAGCTCAGCCTCCAGTTTGGCTGTATAGTTGCATCTCTCGCATGTATTTGTGTTTTGTGGGAGAAGGAGAGGGTTGTCTGTGTACATGAGGCAATTGTAACATTGCCTCAATATTCCCAGGTTCACCAGCTGAGCAGGAGAGGACACTAGCAACTGATCCCTCGACATGCTAGAAGGAATAGACAAAAACTTAAAGAAAGACTCCGGGGATGTGGGTGATCGAGAAGGGGGTTTTAGGCTGGTGGGGTACTATCTATAATAAAAGTGCTATATCAAGGTGAGAAAGTACTGTAGGAGCAAGTGCTAGGTTTTACAGATAGAGAATAGTCTACTTAGTGCATGTAATGTGCACACACATATCTAACCCAGACCGTATGCACACCACTTATTTATCCTGTCCAGTGGACTACAGATACAGGCACATTGTATAACAATAGCAGGAGGCTACTGCAGCACAGAGCAGATTCACATGAAGGCAATGCATCTGTGGTCAGCAGTGGTAAGATGCTTCACATTCACCAAATGCACAGATATTGGCAACATTGTTGCAGACAGTTTAGGTGCAGGTATCCCCCCCCCCATTCTCCTACACAAGTGGAATTAGTTATCACAGATGAATGTAACCTCCCTATTATCTCACATGTCCAGGTGAGGGCCACCCTCAACATTGCAGAACACACAGCATCACTGTTACAAAATGGTATCCCTGGATGTGTGATATGTTCACCCCTAGAGGACATAGCACCACATTACAGACTGATATTAAACCCTGGCCATACTACAGGATATGTACCTGAACAGTGCCATACATACACAGTGGTCCCACACCAATGAGGAGGAACCTCTACTGACCCTGGGAACTACTGCATCATATGCATAACTGGCCTTGTGTTCTAAGCTATGGAAGTTTTAAGTATGGAAGACATGTACAGCAATATTACATATGTATATATATCAGGACTATGTACACACAACCTATCTCATGGACATACCTATAGATAGTGAACTATGATACATTTGGAGGTTTCACAGTAAACACAGTATTAACCTGCTACTTTGCATTACCTGTGTTTGTGTCAGCTGTTGCTGTGTCACTGGTGCTAATTGCTGTTTGCTGCTGCTGCTGCTGGTTTTGTTGCTGTGATGATGCAGTTTTTTTTCTTTATCACTGCCTTTATTTCTTTATGTATTTATTTATTTATTTCTCTCTCTCTCTCTCTCTTTCTCCGTCAGTTTGGTGCAATGAATGTATTGCATGTGTGGAGTGTTAGTACTGGATGCTTTTGTAGGTATCTGCATAGGTCCATGTGATGGCCTCTGCACCAATTGTAAGGCAGCATTTTCTAATTGCATGCAGCCAGTTGTGTACTGATTGCATGTCTCACTGTGATTTCAGGACAGTGCTATAAAAGGGTATGTGAGATAGGCGTTGCCCTTTCAGATTGTAAGGGCGTGGACCATGCTGGTATGCTGTCGACAGTGTTCTGTGAGTGTGAAGGTTAGTAAGTCTCTCATGATTCATGCTGTGTTGTAAATTCAGGTTGCTGCATTTCTCTCACCTGTTCCCTGTAGTGAGTGTGTATGCATACTGACACCTACAACTATATTTCCATATGTATTAATATATATATATATATATATATATATATATATATATATATATATATATATATATATATGTGTGTGTGTGTACATATACATACTTTCATATATGTACATTACCTTACATTATTAAGTACAAGCTAACAATTAGCAGGGCTGTTTCTGTTAACACTAAACTAGTATGGGAATCCAGTAATTAGGACAGTAAAAGTCTACCTGACATGCTTTGGGTAGTACACATCCTATATTGCCTTTATCTTCATTCCTACTATTACATGTTCTACTTATTTTAGCACTATATTCCTGTATGAGAGTCATGGCTTAGTGGTAGGTCATACAGAATAGTGTTACAATGGTCTTGTGGTAGGGCCTAATAGTATGCTTTTATTTTGCTTTCAAATTGAGTACAGGGCCTGTCAATCAAAGTGCTGAAGGCACCTTTAAGCAGTTAAAAGGGTTAGTAAGTCTCACAGGAGTCAGGCTGTGTTGCAGATTCTGGTTGCTGCATTTATCTTCACTGTTTCCTGTAGTGAGTGTGTATGAATACTGACACCTATCACTATCTTTCATATGTATTAATATATATATATATATATATATATATATATATATATATATATATATATATATATGTGTGTGTGTGTGTGTACATGTAATACTTTCATATATGTACATTACCTTACATTATTATGTACAAGCTAACAATTAGCAGGGTTGTTTCTGTTAACACTAAACTAGTATGGGAATCCAGTAATTCGGGCATTAAAAATCTACCTGACATGCTTTGGGTAGTACACATCCTATATTGCCTTTATATTGATTCCTACTATTACATGTTATATTTATTTTAGCACTATGTTCTTGTATGAGAGTCAGGGCTTAGTGGTAGGTCATACAGACTCGTGTTGCCAAGGTCCTGGTTTTGAGACTGGCAGTGGGAATTTATTTTTCTTTCGAAATGAGTACAGGACCTGTCAATCAAAAGTGCCAAAGGCACTTTTAAGCACTTAAAACTAGGTCTACGCTTGTTTGCGCGGAGCTCACGCATGCGCACTGGCGGTGAGCTCACAAGCACCCACGCTATTTTCTTTGAAAGAAAAGAAAAAGGGGTGACAGGACAGTGGTGAAAAATGGGTCACAAAGAGGGTAAGACAGTAGGGAAACAAGCTTGGGATTTGCAGGAAGGATGTAGGTGAGGCCCATAGCTGCCCATGTCTTTCTCAGCAACAGCTGTGCATTTGTATGTAATTTGGTGTGACATTTGAAATCTTCCACCCCTGAGAGAGGTGTCAGGACAACATTAATACCTGTTGTACAGCCAATTGTAATTAACAGTTTCAATGTCCAGCGGACATGTGTGCAACATGGACAGCTATGTATGGGGCGTAATTTTTTTGTGGGTACAGAGTGCTCTTTTTTTTTTTTTTTATCAGGTGAGAGTGGTATGTCAGGTGAAGGTAGTCGGTATAGCTGGGGAGGTAGGTTGGGTAGGTTAACAGACAAGACAGACAAGACGCATACAGGGGCGGTGTATGACACATGTGGGGGGTTACACAATTGACAGGGATAGAGGTTGGGATATCCAGGGCACATGAGCCCACAGATGGCAACATTGGAACTGATATCCCCACCCATAGGCAGTTGCCACTGTTCCTTCACAGCCCAGGACGGGGCTGTGCTGGGGGCTGTGCAGGCGGGACAACAGGCATGCCTGTAAGCTGTGCCACCCGGGCCTCAAGCTGGCGTAGGAGCCCAAGAACAGAGTCTTGAATCTCCCTTCGCACCACAGACCGGACACCTTGGAGGGTGAGTGGACGGGCTCCTCCAGCCACGCTTGCAGAGGGGGGACAGGCCCCATCCCCTGCAGCGCTTCCACCCGAAGGTGGCACAGGGCCACCGAAGGAGGGTCCAGCCTTGGCACTAGTGCCAGGTGCAATCGCCAGATGAGGTGGGAGAGGTGGGTCCGCTGGGACCTGCCTTCCCAAGCGTTCTAGGTTTGTGAGTATGTTATGTTAGTTTGGGTTAGTAGCATATTATTCCATTCAAATTAGTTGTAATAGCATGCATTGGTATTCCCATTAAACAAACACCCAGATATTAACACCATTGAACAACAGGCATATCAATATCACATGCATAATTTGAAAAGAAATACACAATCAAACAACATGCAGGGTTGATTAATGGCAACAGGACATCAGGTTTGCAGGTA
>NC_056733.1:1738765578-1738820578 GCF_019279795.1 Protopterus annectens | reverse complement strand
TTTTTCAGGTGAGAGTGGGATGTTGGGGAG
The DNA here is from genome assembly GCF_019279795.1 of Protopterus annectens. Classification (NCBI taxonomy): domain Eukaryota; kingdom Metazoa; phylum Chordata; order Ceratodontiformes; family Protopteridae; genus Protopterus; species Protopterus annectens. Next base: position 1,738,820,548 of record NC_056733.1, on the reverse strand, counting down.
GGGTAGTAGGTATATTTGGGGAGGTAGGTTGGGTAGGTTTATAGACAAGACAAACAAGACGCATACAGGGGTGGTATATGACACATGTGGGGGGTAAACACCTTGATGGGGAGGGGTGTTGGGAAATCGGAAGCCCATGAGCCCCCTAGTGGAAACAGTGGGACTGAGGTCCCCACCCATGGGTATTTACCACTGCACCTTCACAGCCCCAAAGGTGGCTGTGCTGGGGGCTGAGTTGCAAAGCCAGGCTGACCCTCTAGTCATGACACACGGCCCTCGAGCTGGCATAGAAGATCACTAAACTGCTGGTTGATCTCTCTACACACCCCGAACCCGACTTGGTGATGGGTGACAGGTGCCTGTCCACGGCCAGTCCCGGGGGGGCGAGTCCCATCCCTTGAGGCAGTTCCACCCAAAGGTGGTACAGGACCAATGGACAGGGAGGCCCTGGGTTGGGCCCCAGACATGTTGGTGCCTGTTGTCAGGACCAGCTGAGGTGGGACATGTGGGTCCGCTGGGACCGGCCTTCGCAAGCATGCTATAGTGTTTAGATTTCATCATCATATGTGAGTTAGTAATAGTCAACACATTCCATGGTTAGGTATAACAGCATGCATAGATATTCCCATTAACCCAGACACCAGATATGGAACAGCTGCATAGCAAACAGAACACATGCATATGTGGGACCACAGTGTTAATAAGATCAGCATGCAGGTACATTGATGGCACCATGTCACCAATGTTGGAATAATTCAGTATAGCACATGCATGGGAACCATTAAAATATTTATCAAACAATTGGACATTATCAGAACATAGGTGTCATTACATACCAGTTGGGGTGGGTATGTTGATTATTGTTGGAGATATGGTGGGGGGAGAGAAAGACGTCAATTAATAACTAGTATATTCCTGTAGTCCACATTACTTTCCTAGTCAGTGCTGTTATCTGTACCTTACAAGTCTTGCTACACTACCCTATAGCCTTAGTTTGGACAGTGATATGGCTGTCATCATTGTTACACATGAACTGGTTTTACCTGCAGTATACACCTCTTACCTGGTATACCTGTGGAGAGAATGTCTGTTAACATTACCTAACTGTTTCTACACATAATCCCAGATTCTGGGTTGATGTTGTGCACATAGCTATCAAATAGCTATCAAACTCTTTCTGCACAGACTCTGGCCATGTGTTGACCACATGCTGGTGTGCCGGGACATATCTAGAATATTGCCCTCTTCCACCTTTAGTGACCTGACACACACATATACATGCTTTCCTATACAGTTATATTATGTAGCACAGTGTGGATGACAGTGATCAGTGATACTTTATTATTCAGAGAAACTACAACACTCACAATCCCTACAATACCAGAGTGAACAGTACCAGTACAGGTTATAATGGTCTTTATTCCTCAGCACGGTGTTCGTATCTGACATACCCATGGGAGCAATGTTTGTTAGCTTACCTGACTGTTGCCACACAAAGTTTCAGATTACACATTAGTATTATGCACATACATCTCACTCTGTTACTGTACACACTCTGGTCACAGCTTGACAACATGGGAGTGTAAATAGGACATACTTGAAATATTACTCCCCTAACAGTTTCAGGGGTTGCTACAGTAACAGGTGTGTTCTCATAGATATTTGACAATCACTTGTATTCCCTGTTTGCTGGCTAAACATCTGGGATCGTCCCACAGACTTACCAGGGGGAGAGGGGACAGGCAGCAGATATGGGCCCATATACTGGACATTCTGGCATCATCTGTACAATTGTGGGGTATGATTCTGTATGCAGCTTACTTCCACTCCCAGGATTCAGACCATGGTTGTGTCTGCTACAATGTAAACACTGTCCATCACAGTTGTGTCTGCTATATATATATATATATATATATATATATATATATATATATATATATATATAGCTGTATATCTCCTATCTGCTTTCTGTCTTATTAATCCCCTGTGCTATTGCATTCTGACCTTGCATTACAACACTCCTATACAGATTTCCTAGACAGTTATATGTTTTAGGATAGTGTGGGTGACATTGATGTGTAATACCTCATACAACTGCATCAGTCGCAATGCCATACAATACCAATGTGAACAGTACCAGTACTGGGTGTCATTCTTGTATCTATGGGCACAGTGTTGGTATCTGACAGACCTGTGGAAGAAATGCTTATTAGCACTGCCTGAATGTTCCCACACACAGTACCAGATTCCACATTACTACTCTACACATACATCTCACTCTGTTACTGTATGCACTCTGACCACAGCTTGACAAGTTGTGGTGTAAATGGGACATACGTGACTTCTTAGTCTCATAAGGTATTGGGGAGTTGCTAGTGTGCCAGCTTTGTTCTCACAGATGTGTGTCAATCAGTTGTATTTCCTGTTTACTGCCTATACATCTGGGATTATCCCCAATGATTTCCCAAGGGGACAGGTTGATAGGCAACAGATATGGGCCACTTTACTGGATATTCTAGACATATCTGTACAGTTGTGGGGTATGATTCTTTATGTAGACTACTACCACTGGCAGGATTCGAACCATGGCTGTGTGTGCTAAAAAAACAACAGCTCACATCTCAGTTGCATGTGCTATTCATTTTTGTTGTCTGCATCTTCCCTATTTACTGTCTATGTGTCTCTCAGTTGTACTAAATGGCCTCTGGAGATTACACCTATCATATACAGGCATTCCTACACATTCAATTTATGGTGCATGGTGTGGGTAACAGTGCTTAATACAACAGTACTATTACATGATTGCAAATCTACATTACCATATGATACCAGAGTATACACATGCAGTCCAGCAGTTAGACCTTTATTGTCAGGTTATTACACTTTTATTTACATACAAACAATATGAGACTCTTCCTGCCATATTTTCTAGTATATGCAGTACTTGCCTTGAACAATACAGGTTTTATACAGGCAATTAATTTACTACTACTTTTAGTTTTATTTCCTATGACAGTAAATGCATGAGAGTTACTGACCTGCCTCGTGTCACAATCTTGCTAGGTGACTGACGTGGGCCTCCTGGTTCACGGCCTGCTCCATTGCAGCTGTGGGGGACATAAGAGGAATATTTAGCCATACCTATCCATGATATACCTGAGCTGACAATTATTACACACACAACTGGAACATCCCCTGCCACTCTAGCCTCTTGGATCCACTCCTCCAAGAGGTCCTCCTTACACCAGTTCAGGTTGGCATAGTGATGTCTGACCTGCTCACCAGTTCAGGGTATGCCAGTGGCACTGGTGAGGTCATGGGCGAGACAGTCCCAGACCTCCGTCTTATATTGGGAGCCTTGGTACTGGCCCTGCAGCAGTCTCTGATCATGTTCTTTGACAAGGAGTCCTGCCATGACTCTGGACTCCTGGATGCACCAGCGCTGTGCCTAAAAGTGCACACCTTCTCCCCTTACTGCCATTGTGCCTGCAAGGAGAAGCTACAACCAGTTATGAGATGTATTCCTGCCTCTTGGGTTTAAGTAGAGCTTATTTCCTGCACTTTTCCATGATTGGCCAGTTTTGAATAGGCTAGGCTATGGGCAAACCTGCTTACCTAGGGTTGGCATTGTTTAAAGGGGTATAACACTGGGCACAGTGAGTTAGCTGGCCTACACATTGCTTACACCTGTCAAGCTGGCCTGTGCAATGCTAAGCTTTGTTTACATTAGACTTTGCATTATAATTCTTTTTTGATATTGAGTTATTATTCATTACACCTTATATGTATGCCTGGTGTCCATGATTCATGTGTACGTACACTGTATGGGGTCCTTGTGTTTTACTGGGGACTTCAACACTCTATTACAATTACAGCTGACTTCTGGTCTTACTGCTGTACTCCGGTTCACATATTTATGTTATGTAGTGGGTTAAGGCACATATGTCTGTATACTGATTCCTTTCACAGGTTCAGTTTGGTTTTACTATGGTGAAGACTTGTTTACCGATACCTCATTCTTTTGCACTTCTGTGATGGCTTGGTGGTTAACTATTGTGACTATGGTGTATAAGGTCATGAGGTCAAGACCTGCGTGCCTGTCTCTTTTGTTGATGGACAGAAGAAGGGCAGTTGGATACAGAGTGATTAAGGCACTTTTGAGCATTTGTAAGTGGGTTTGCATGGTTTGCATGATGGTAAGCATTGCTAACCTGCCGTTACATCTGCTCACAGAGAGTTAGCTTCAGAATTGCTTAACCAGTGTTGGCATTGCTTACTGCCATGCAAACAGGCTTAAGCTTGCTTACTAGTGCTTAAATTTGCTTACTACTGCTTATTGGTGCTTAAACCTGCTTACTAGTGCTTTATTCATTATGACACTGACACCTCACATGTGCATTTACTGCAGTACTCCAGTTCATAAAAATATGTATTTAGTGGGTTATGAGTTATTAGTCATAATGTGCTTTGCAATGGAAAATGGAATGTGCTGCAGTGGGACTTGAACCAGGAATGCCTGCTCGTAAGTCGAATGCTCTGCCCACTACACGATTGCTATGCTGCTTCATTTGCATATATCTTCCTTGTTATCCTCTTCAGCCATTTAAGCTGCATTAACCGTAGCTAAGTGATGGGCACACCCGCGCACCTACGGTTAGCTTTAGTGGGATTTAAAAAAAAAATAAAAGGGTTTGTTCATTTTATTTATGTATACTTTTGCTGTTGTACACAAGGGGGACTGTTGTTGGGGATATGCGGACACCTATGAGTGGTCTCACTCATTTCTTACCCCTTTCTGCTGTTCTTCATTGTGGGGGCATGTATATTCTGAGAGCTCTGCTCTCAGACACGCCCCCTGCACTCTTACATGCTCCATGTAAGACTAGGAGCTCAGGCAGCACACCTCATTACTATGCATGGTGCGCAGTCATCCTGCTCCTAAATAGCCGCCTCCATGCAGGACTAAGCTAGTCCTGCATGGAGGAATAGTAAATCTCTCTCTCACACACACACACACACACACACACACACACACACACACACACACACACACACACACACACACACACACACACACTTCTCTAATATCACTAATTTTCATTGACATCCCTGATTTTGACTCAAATTTTAGCTCTGTCTCTCTCTTAATCTCTCCTAAAACTGATGACTTTAAGAGAAAAGGTGGTGATTTAATCCCTTCAAAAACTGGTGACATTTAGAAAAAAGGTTGTGAATTACACTTTACAAATAATAACAATAATTAGAGTTACAGACGTCTTTTACTTCAAAAAATGTATATTCAAGTACTAAAGATGTAATATTAGTTACCTACACATATATAACTAATAAGATTACACAAATAATGTTTAGTTGGAATAAACTATTCTTCACTATGGAAGATAGGGTTATGCTAATAAAAATTACAAAAAAATTGTTTATATTCAGTCTTTAATCATATCCCCAAATAAAAGCGTTTTTTAAAGATAAATTCTATGCTACTTAAATTTTTATGTTTCCCTAATAAACATAGGATTTCATTAGAATAGTATATGAAAACCTGGGAAGATGGTGGTGTTGGCATCCTGAATTTTGATTTGTACTTAAAAGCAGCAAGTATTCAAATTATGGCTCATTGCTTAAATCATTCATATGATTGTAAGTGGAAATTAATTCAAGAAAAAATATTTAAGTAATAATGAATTAGTAATTGCTCCACATGTACAAATTGTTTACAATAAATTCTATTGGATATTAAAAGATTATTGTCTGAGCAGTGAAAATAAATGCTTCTGTATCTCACTGATTAATTATATTTTATAAATATTTAGAAGACATCTAAATAATTATATATAAAAAATCTTGCATTCTTATTATCGCCCACAGTATTCACTACTGAATGTTTAACAACTCATAATCTAAGAAAAATGCTTGATTTTAAAGGTAGTATAATATTTTGGCACCAGTTTATAAATGGTAATAAAACACATTCAGCTGAGTTAAAAAAAGAATAATGGCATCAACTATCCAGGGTTCAGGTAAAAAAAACACTTTATTGTAAGAAAAAAGTAAGCACTTTTACGGACATACAGATTGCTTCATCAGACTAACTTAATGCAACATCACTCCACAATTTAAAGCACTCAGTATCCAATCAGTAGCTCTACATAATTAAACACATATACCCAATAAAAAGCACGTTTATATAGTATAAAAATCATTAGAAATTTATGAGTAAATAAAAACATAATAAAAAAATAGTGACATTTCAGTGTTTCAAAGAACTTCCCTTAAGAAAAGGTTTCAAGGAGGTGGCCCCATTGAGACCTGGTGGTTTATCTAAGAAAAATACTTGATTTTAAAAGTAGTAGTTAATATTTTGGCACCAGTTTATAAATGGTAATAAAATACATTCAGCTGAGTATTAATTAGCCAGATATAATTTACAACATAATAACTGGGTGAATCTGCAAAGTTGTAAAGATTTTGTAAATGCTAAGTTAAAAGTGTCCTTAGACACTTAGTTACTTGGAAAAAATGTCACAAAATTTGTAGAATTTTTATTTAATATCAATACTAAAATACATAAGGATAGGTCATATCTATCAAAAATACATAGTATATTAAGAATGTATTGCTCCTTTGTAGAGGTAAAATTGTGGCATTACTCTACAAGTGTTAATAATGCAAAGTTTTCTGAGACAAATAAAACATTATTACTTAAATCAATAACCAAAACATCTTCTTCACTGTTCTGGAAGTTATTTACTTGGAAATATGTGCATAGATCTTTTGTAACTCCCATAAGGTTGCAATAATAAACAAAATATCAAATGTTAATTGTTGGAGATGTGAGAATAACATAAAAGCAGACTGGCTACACATCCTGCAGCTACAAACATTTAATTTTTTTCACAATTGTTGTGGTCAGATAAATGTATAACAATATTGTTTAATGATCCAATTCAAGTAGTTATTCCAAAAGCACAACTGTCTCCTTTATGGCCAATTTTAGTGACTGCAAGAAAAGTTATTACTTTAAATTGAAAATGTAAAAATATCATACTATTTTCTGAATTTAAATTTTTAGCAAAAAGTGTATGCAAGTAAGAATTATAAACCATTAAGAGTAAGACCTAACATCACACATGAGTACATTGCATGTAAAAAAATGGAGTGATTTACATGAAAAATACTAATGATATTTGTATTAATTCTTAACAAAATTCTTGACATGGACAATGGTAAATAATTTTTATTTATGTTTTAATCATATATTTGTTTTGTTATATTGTGATTGTTGATAAAACCTGAATAAAAAAAAAGAAAAGAAAATATATATTAATTTACACTAGGCCAGATTCCAAAAGAGTTGCTCTCAGTGTAAGTCTCCCTTGATTCCAGAAGACCTGCTGTCAGTGTAAGTGACTTGCTTCTGTATAAAGCCTATCTATAAACAGGCTTACTATGGGGACCAGATTCCAAAACACCTACCCTTAGTGTAAGTGGTCACTTAAACTGAGAGCAAGTCTTTTGTAATTGGGACCATTCTGTTGTTTTCTCAATGCCACTAGGTAATTTTACTAATATTTTATGTGTTCCTGATATAAAAAAAAGTTGAAAATTTCCCAAAAATAGTTTATAGGAGAGGATTAAACTTAAAGAAAATATTAGAAAAAGAGAGTAGAACTGATAGCAGAAATACTGGGATGTACAGATGTTAATCATGCCCATACTGTACATTTACTGATATTCAACAAATTATACAGTTAGGGATAGAAAATTTACCACATCATATAAGTTTGATTGTAACACCAAGACAGTAGTTTATTTAGAGAAATGCCAAAAATGCCCAAGTTTCTATAGAGGAAAAACTGAACGTAAATTGAGGGAACGAATATATGAACACCTTTATGCCATAAATAAAGCTAGGGAGACAAATGTCCTAGTGAAACATGTTAGATCAAATCCAAATATTTTTTTTTTAAATTTAGGATTATTGAACAAGTAAAAATAGGTTTAAGAGAGGGTCCATTGGAGTTAATCTTAGAGAAACAGGAACTATGGTGGCAGATAGCCTTGAATGCGTATTACCAACTAGGTTTAAATGATTGCTGTTCCATAGCCTGTTTACTGAAGTTAAGAAGTTTAATGAGATAGTTTACTTGATTGTGAACTTTTATAATGGACATATTTAATACGTAAAAGTGATTATAGGTACATTTTTTAAAACAGTATTTTGTAGTAGTATTATGTATAGCTTTGAAATTGTTTTTGTCATATGACGATCTGTGATCATGTGATTTTAAATTTGTATAAATGGGGGACGCCTTGGAAAGTAAATTTATCTGAAGAAGTTCAAAACTGTAGTTGAATGAAAGCGCTGACATTGGTGGATTAAATGTATTCTTTTTACCATGTCTTTTTGTTTATTTGTTGGATGGAAGGTAGGTTTGCCATTATAGAAATGTTTTCTCAAGATCTGCCGCTGTGGTAGGTATTTTTGCAAACAGATGCACTGTCTCCTTCAGTGAGGATTGCTGTAACAGTAAATCGTAATATTTGGGTTGATTCCCAAATGTCATATTATCATATCCATAGAAAAAGGCAATTATATTGTTGACTAAAGCAGTGGCACCAAAACCTGTCCTACATCTGGATGATTCATATAATGTAAATTGTTTTATGAAAGTATGGATGACAAGACCATTTGCAGCTTCTATAATTTCTTAAGTATGCACATTCATGAAATACGTTACTAAAGTCACTACTGCCTTAATGAATTCAGCTCTTGCCGTGTCTTGTAGGAATTTTGTATCTGTTACAGCAAAAGACAGTACAATTTGGCAATCATTTAGAGGAAGGCTAGATATTGACTGGTACATCTACTGCTCCTTTTTGGAAATATAGATTATCATTTTTTTCTGAAATCAATTAATCCTTGTATAGAATATTTGCTGTTAGTGAAAATCCATCAGATGCAGATGACACTCATCATCATTTAGGTACTTTGCAAAGAGTCACTGAGGAAACCACTTTTGGTATGAAAGGATTTGTTTTTGATGTAAAATGTTAACTAATGTAGTTTAGACATAAAAGCTTGTAACACTGAAATTATTGTATTAGACTGATCACAGAGGAAGTCAATAAGCATACTTAGTCTGTCTTTTTGTGCCATATCATTCTACTACCCCATCATCCCTACCCTGTCCCTTATAATTTTTACATCTATCCCATACCCTTTTGTACACTTCTGTGGATTCTCTCTCTGTGTCTCATTCTTTTAGTCCACTCCATGGATATATCACAATCTCTGTGAAAAAGAACTGTAAAAGATGTGGGAAGTAGTTAGCCCCTACAATCTGCTACCTCTGTTCCCCCTTTCACTTATTTCCCTTGTGTTCAGAATGACCTCTTCAAAACTGCTTGACATGCTGTTCACCAGTATCATGTTATCAAATGAGGAGATCTAGTTCATATAGCTTTTGGTCAAATTTCTTCCCCTCCTTTACAGAGATCTTGTGGTTAGCTTTCCTTTGAATTCCTTCCAACAGCTCATTTTCTTTTGCTTATAAGTTTCCAGAGATGTATGTAGTTCTCAAAGTGTGGCCTGTGCAAGGTTCAGGAGGGTGGAAGTGTTATCCATTTTCTTCTGGAATCTGTTGTCCTGAGGATACACCACAGTATTCTGTTTGCTGTTGCTACTACCCTCTCACTCTCCTCCCTGTGGTCTGGTCTAGGTGTCATCAACATGTTCATATTCTTTCTGCTCTGTCACCATCAGTTCTGTTCCTCCCAGCTGATATTTCATACTAGGGTTCTTATAGCCTAAATGCAGTACTTTCTATTTGTGTGTATTGAATCACAGACTCTTCTTCCCATCCTGCACAGCTGCACCTACCTCTTTTCCATTAGCAGTGAGGCTGATCCTGTTCTCTATTTCCTCAGATATACCTGAGAAAATCACACTAAAGAGTGGTTGACCTAGATCAGACTCATAGAGTACTCCACTAGTTATTTCCATAGTTGTTATTTTCCCTCTCACCTCAACCCTATGCTTCCTATCAATCAGCCCTGCAGCTGTCCAGCTCCTCAATACTGGTTCTACTCTCAACCCCCAGAGTTTTCCTATGTGCCTTTTTTTTACAGGGCAGTGTCAAATCCTTGTTAAAGTCCAGATGGACAAGCTGACCTACAACCCAGTCAAAAAACTAGCTTCTTCTGGCCACAAACCCGTGTTGGTTGTTGTTCTAGAGATTGCTGTCCACCAGAAGTATTATCATCCTCCCCCTATGGAATTTTCCAGAACTGACAGCAAATAAAACAAATTCCTTTCAAAAAAACATATTTTGCCTCTGTTTAATCTGCTGCTTCTAAAAGGAGGTAAAGTTAATTTCTCTAACTTAAAGTTTGATTACCAAATAGGACAGATTTGTCTTCTTGGTGGTTTTAAGCGAAGAACGGTGGACACAAGAGCTCTGCAAGTGCAAAGGTCCAAACTGAGCAGCCAACCAAATAACAAACAGACCAGCACTAGTAGAGAGAAGGAAATAAGACTTTAATCAAAAGTCAAAACACAGCCCTAAGCCTTTGTCAGTACATTATTTCCTTCTCTCTACTAGTGCTGCTCTGTTTGTTGTTTAAGTGAAGAACCCCTTTTATAAAAGATCTTGAGGGAAGGATGTGTTGCTAACTGTGAGACAGTTGGAAGACAGGCTGAGACTGCATAAGGAAGAACTCTGAAGAATAAGACAAACATGAATAAAATGCATAATTTAAGGCATACTGGACACTTTTAGAAGAATCTTTGTTTTACAATTAATTTAATTAACCGTTATACTACAAATGTTAAAGTTGGAAGTGATTTTGCAAAACAAAGTGAAGATTATAGTATGCTGTCTGAGTTTTTAACTCTATTGTTTACTCAGATATTCTGTATAACCTCATCTGGCCTTGCCTGTTGGGAAGGAGATGGTGGGCAATGATGCTCTGAGCATCCTGTTGCAGAGGTTGGGCAATGAAAGATAATGCTACTCTGGTGAACATAGGCTTTTTTAATTTTGTAATTTTTGTAACATCAACCTAAGTACCTGTTGAACATCTCTTTATTTTACTTCAGTAAGGCAAAAAACAAAAACACACACAACAAGCACTAGTAAGAAAGAACACTAAATAAAAAAAAATTAAATTAAATAAGAGGAAACAGTTTTACAAAATCTAGCAGCAGCAGCAGCAGCAGTGACTGAGCCCGAAGGAATGTTACTACTGTTACTCTCTTCAATGATTCTGGAGAGCCACAAAATAATATATTCCAGGGGGAAAACTCTGAACTAATTTTCATCTTCATTATTACAACAGCATTCTGTTGTGGCTACTGTATTTCCCAAAGTTACTGAAATTTCTTCTCAAGATTTTAACTTGTCTTTAGTTGAACACATTAGCAAAGCAAAAACATCACAAGATTTGCAAAGAAACACAGTTGTTGAATTAGTTTCTACACAAATGGACTCCCAAACTATAAATGACTCAGTATCTACTTTTGTGAATAGTTTGTTAGATTCTCACCAATCCATTTTATGTAAATACATTTTTTAACACTTTTTTCTTTTTTGGGGGGGGGTAGGGTGACTCTTCATGCATTGCTATGTATTATCTTTCTTTCAAGTGCATTTATAACATCAATTAATATTAATTGTTTAAACCACCATATAAAGAGAAGAAATTTATTACATTTTCTTTAACCGAGTAGGAGTGAGATTACCTTACTTCAAGAAGTACATTAAAAGAATCAATCATAATGTTTTATCAGGTATAAAAGCATGTAATCATGTCTTTATTCATTCTCATGATACAAAGGCAAGAGCTGCTGCTTTTATGTTAACTTTTGACAGCTGTGAATTTATTGATACTTAAAATGACAAGAATGTTAGAACTGTACTAGTAAAACTTAAGCGTCAGTCATTAATTTTTACAATAGGTTCTGCATATGCTCTCTTTATTCATTAGTTTTATTTCATACAAGATATAGAAGATGGCCTTTCTTTGTTAAACTCACAGATGGGGAATTCATTAGGTTATTACAGCTTGTACTCCTCTTGTACACATAGCGGTAACCTTTTTGAATTCAGAGACAACATTAACACTGTGCCTCACTATGTTGTTCTGGCTCCATGGCTGTACTTTATGCTAATGGGGCAGTCCATGGGAGAGGGATATGCTAATTACACATGTGCTGTCTCCCTGGAACTGCCACTATGAAGGCATCTATGCAAAGAGCAATCAATACATTACACCTTGTTGAAATGTAGATCAGCACAGCTGGCCCCATAACACTGTGTTAATGAACATGGCCAAAAGATCATGCTGACCAGTTTGGGGACTGGGGAGTGGGGGACAGGGATCAGGGATGGGTGATCCACAAGACACAAGGGATATGGCTTGCAAAAAGATATATAATGGGAAGGACAGATAACTCATGAACAGGTACAGGGACTGAGATATGTGGATGTGTATGTATGTAAGTATATGCATGTGTTTGTGTGTGTGTGTGTGTGTGTGTGTGTGTGTGTGTGTGTGTGTGTGTGTGTGTGTGTGTGTTTGTGTTTTTATATACATATGTGTGTGTGTGTCTCTGTATGAATGTTTGTGTTTAATTGTGTACTTGTGCATGTGGGAGAATGACAGGGGGGTACCCATGGCTACAAGATGAGGTCACAGCAGTTAAGCACTTTAATGTGCAGATCAGCAGTGGTATGCACATCTTAGTAACTGCAATTCAGAGACATGCAAATTAGCCAATACTGAAGTATTTCCTCACTGAGGCTAAAATGTCTCTAAATTACAAAATACCATCTTGTAGGAGCAGGGTCTTTTTAGCATGAGCCTTACCCTTTCATGAATACCAAGGTCAGTTATTAATACTAGCTGGTAATTTTAATCTGAATTTTTCGAGGGGAGAAGATGAATATCAAAATGAAGGCTTTCAGATGGACCTTTAAGTATTATACATTTCCTCATCAAAAAGATTTATCCATCCTAGATTTTAGATTTAAAATACAAACCAGAATTAATGATTTTTGGATTTCTGATGGTTTGATTGAGAATATGATTGGAATTTAGCTGTTTCTCCTTGGTCTTTTAAATCATACATCAATACAACAAAGTTTCATCCCATAAAAAAGAAAGGCTATCTTCTTTATCAGTAATGAAATGTATTCTTTATATAAGCAAGATATAAGAAATGCTATTGGCAGGATTCACAAAACCTCCGTGTAAGAGTTAGCAAGTCTTACACGGAGGCTGCAGTTAAACGGTGTGATGTCAGCATGCCATGCATATTCATGAGGGCATGCTGAATCACACCCTAGGCTAACACAGTCCGTGTAGCAAAGTAGGGGGGTGTCTGCATGGCGAGTCCTGCAAAGGGACACGTCCCCAGAAGAATCACAGTCCTGAAAGGAAACTCCCATGAGCGAGTCTGTGGAAATGTCAAGAAACACCATACCACACATGCCCCCACAGACTATAAACCCAACTGTAATATAAAACGTAAAAATTAACAGTTTAATTTTTTTTTTTATAATTTCAAAAATGTTTGCCCGTAATTGCGCTCATTTGCGCGGGTGTGCCCTTCGCTCAGCCACAGTCAGCAGTCATTGAAAAAGCATATAAGATCTAAATATGCAAATTAAGCCAAGTAGCAATAGCGTAGCGGTAGAGACGTCAGCCAAAGAGGAGGTAGTCACGGTTTGAGCCCCAACAACATCATTTTTTATTTTTAGTGAAATAAGCATGAAACAATCCCCTGACATATATGTATATATATATATATATATATATATATATATATATATAAAACTATAATTTAAGTAAAATGTAATGAAATGGGCCATGTTTTTTTGAAGAAATCTGACACAATAAAAAAAAAATATTTTATAAGTGCCCATAACTGAGCAGCGCTCTAACAAGATGAGTATGATTGCCCGCAGGTGACCAGTGGTTTAACAATTGTAATATGAGTGCCCGGAGTTGAGCAGCGCTTTAACACACTGAAACTGTATGCCTGTAGTTGAGCAACATTTCTCATAATGTAATATGCGTGCTCCTAGCCAAATAATGCGTTAACCAGCGTAACCCATTTGCGCGGAGCTGCGCAGCTCACCAACCAGCTTACCGGTGGGCAACATTGAGCAACCTGTATCAAAGCCACCTTTAAACAGACACACCTAGCCAGAAGTAAAAGCAATGCCCAGGCTCGAACCCAGGATACTGTGTATTATAGTCAAAGAACTGAACCACTAAGCCATGACAGCTGTACTGAAGCATGCAGTATTAGCATATATATAGGAATGAATGGAAATAGAAGCATGACAAAGCAGTTTTTTTTAAGCTGATACAATTCCAAAATGGCCAATCACAGATAAGTGCGGGAAAAATGGCATATATAAGCCCCATAGGTGGGAATACACAGCATAACTGATTGTGGAACCTATTTGCAGTCAGGATGGCAGGTGTAGGAGAGGGTAGTCACTTCCGAGCACAGAGGTGGGGTGATGAGGAGTCTAAATATATGGTTTGGCTCCTAGTCCATGATCATGAGGCTCAACTCATGCAGGACCAGGTTCTGTGGGGAGCGTACAAGGCAGAGGCGTGGAACCAGTTGGCACATGATCTCACCAGTGCCACAGGCATACCAAGGACTGGTGAACAGGTCCGTCACCACCATGCGAACCTGAAGAGATGAAAGCAGGACCAACAGAACCATTGGATCCAGGAGGCCCAGCAAATGCCCAACGCCCCACTACTGAGTAAGTATCCATGTAATTACATATGTAAGGAATTATCCTAGCTGATATTATGGAGATGTATGTTCCAATATTACTTCATTTATATTACAGCTGCAGGTGTGAGTTCTGCGAATCGGTGAGCCTATGGTGATAGGCTGGAGCGGTTGCGCCACCAGGCAGGTTAGTAATTATTTTTCTGTAATTGTTATACAATATAAGTGAGACAGCTTGTAAAAGAGGTCAGTGTAGTCACATATTAATAAAGTTCAAATAACACTAGAAGAAAGATTCTGCTAGTACTGTATGATTAGATAAGTGATGCAGCCTGTAATCCAGAAATAAAAATTAAACAAGTCTGAAATAGAGATTTCCCACCTGTATTGTAATATCAGATAACCTGCTGCAGCCTGAAAATTAGTGGTGAACAAGCTAAAGACAATAGACATGTGTCACATACATCCCCTTTGAAAATCTGCCATATGAAACAAGTGAGTCTGTTGGAAAGGATTGTTGTAACCAAGTATGACATGTTAATAATGCCTAGAATAAAGTACCATCTTGAACTGTAAAAATAAAACAAATGAGAGTGTGAGAAAGAGGTATGAATCGACCAAGAAAGCTGTTATAACTTCTGAATAAAGTATACTGCAGTCAGTACATAATGAAATGAATGAGACGGCCACAACCAAACAGTGAAATGTTTGTAATAAAGTACTGAAGCTGGAATGTGTCTGTCCCACAATTTGGATATGTTGTTATACCCTTGCAATATGGAGATAGTATGGTTGTATGAAATAATGAACATCCACAGTTGTCTAGAGCCATATAAATCAAATGTAGCAGGATGCTGTACCTGAACACAGCCGGATATGAATGTGTATGAATAAAAATGCAATGTATATTAATGTAGCAGTAACAGTCCCATCACCAGAATTCCTAAGGTTACATATAGGAAACTGTACTAAGACCTGTAGGGTATATATATATTTGCAGCTACTAGAGATGTACAGCATATGTATAGGTAGTTGAAGTTGTTAATGAAATATTTCTTCACCCTACCCTATATTCACAAATAATGCCATTCCAGAACAAACTGTGTTGATGCATGTGCCCTGTTCACATATCCAAACCTGATGGCCTGTTGCCATCAATCAACCCTGCATGCTGTTGGATTGTGTACTGTTGTTCAAAATATGCATGTGTTATGCTTGCTGTTCATTGTTTGGAATTCATGGGTGTTTGGTTAATGGGAATACTGATGCATGCTGTTACAACTAATTTTGAATGGTATTGTTTGTTACAAACCCAAAATGTCATAAAATATTGCTAAACATAGGACAACAGGGAAGGCGGGTTCCAGCGGACCCACCTCTCCCACCTCAGCTGGTGAGTGCACCTGGCACTAGTGCCCAGGCCGGAACCTCCTCTGGTGGCCCTGTGCCACCTTCAGGTGGAAGCGCTGCAGGGGATGGGGCTCGTCCCCCCTCTGCAAGCGTGGCTGGAGGAGACCGTCCACTCACCCTCCAAAGTGTCTGGTCTGTGGTGCGTAGCGAGATCAGGCATTCTGTGCTTGAACCCCTACGCCATCTTGAGGCTCCGGTGGCACAACTCACAGGTGTGCCTGCTTCCCGTCCTACACAGCCCCCAGCACAGCCCCGTCCTGGGCTGTGAAGACGCATTGGCAACTGCCCATGGGTGGGGATCTCAGTTCCACTGTTGCCATCTGTGGGCTCATGGGCTGGCGATATCCAAACATCCATCCCCGTCAATTGTGTTTCCCCCCACATGTGTCATACTCCGCCCCTCTATGCATCTTGCTTGTCTTGTCTGTTAACCTCCCCTACCTACCTCCCCAAATATACCTACTTCCTGTACCTCACATTCCACTCTCACCTGAAAAAAAATAAAAAAAAGGCACTCTGTTCCCGCAAAAAAATTATGCCCCATACATAGCTGCCCATTTTGCAGACATGTCTGCTGGACATGTGAACTGGTAATTACAATTGGCTGTACAACATATTTTGTTGTCCTCACCCCTCTCTCAGGGGTGGAAGGTTTCAAATTTCACACCAAATTACACACATATGCACAGCTGTTGCTGATAAAGAAATGGGCAGCTATGGGCCTTTCCTACATCCTTCCTGCAAATCCCGAGCTTGTTTTCCTACTGTCCTACCCTCTTTGTGCCCCCTTTTTCACCACTTTCCTATTCAAAGAAATTAGCGCAGGTGTGCGCAAGAGTAAGCACTTTTAAGCAGTTGTAAGCGGGTGTGCACTTGCGTGCGCTTGGCTAAGCATGTGTGCGTGAAGCTAAGCAGCACTGCGCATGCATGAGCTCTGCGCAAACCAGTGCTAACCCGCTTACAACTGCTTAAAAGTGCCTTAGTCACTCTGAATGACAAGGCCTGTAGTCTGCTCAGCAGCAAAATAAAATTCCTCTGTCAGTCTCGAACCCAGGACCTTGGAAACACTAGTCTGCATGACTTACCACTAAGTCATGACTGATATACAAGTGCTGTGTGCTGAAAGCAATATATCATGAAATAGTAGGACTGAATGTAAAGGGAATATAGGAAGGCTATTATACAAAGCTTTTCTTGTATCTTTACTGGCAATTCTTGTGGATTTGTATAACATTAGTGTGAGAAGAGAAACAGCCATGCTAGTCGGTAGCTAGTAGGTAATAATGTGACAGTAGCACCTTGCAAACCACACACACTATCAGAGCAGGATAAACACTGCTATATTTGAATAGGTAAGAGGCCAGACCTCGCAACTGTGACTGATTTACAGGGATGTCCCTGATTTGAAAACAAATGTTAACTGTGCCCCACTGACTCCCTGTGAAATGTACTAACAGTAGGTAGAAAGGTGTGTTATCCCACATAATGGTAACTGTCAATTACTGAAAGTATGCACTACTTGCATGTCAGAAATGGTGTAGTAATACATATGCTCAAAATACACCACAGTCACAACTGCAGAATATCTGAAATATATCACGGGTGTATCCCACTGATATGTACCATTTCCTGAGGCTGATAAAAGATACACCTGAGAGTATCTGAGGCCTGCAAGTGTCACAAACTCACAAGCATATCATTCTGTCTGCTGTCACTGACTCTGTGAATAGCTGTAGAATAACTTCCAAAAGCACACCCGCATGTAGGTGTACAACCCACAAATATCAAAGGATGTAGCCAACTAATAAAATAAGGACAGTATAGCAGTTTACAAGCGCTGCATGTGCCTGCTATCCATAACTGTTAGTACAAAGTACAAGGCCCCACTACTGCTCAGCAGCAAAATAAAATACCCTTGTAGGTGTCAAGCCCCACACCTTGGCCAGACCAGACTGCATGCAGTACCACCAAACCACACCAAACATATAAGGAATTGCAGCTGAAAGAAATATAGCAAGCATTACAAGGAGTGAATGTAAATGGAAAATAGGAAAGCCATAGCAACACATTCCAGTAAAGACACCTAGCAGGCATTCAAGGAGTGAATGTAAAGGCCAAATAGTGAAGCCATAGCAACAAATTACAAGAGTCACTGCTGTATACCAGTTACTCCACAAGTCCCACAGGAAAGCACATACTCCCATTTGAACAGTATTAGTATTATTAGGTGTCAGTTAACATACACACTGAGAAGAATGAACTGGAGGAAGCAATAGTCAGGTTTCAGTACAACATGCATTTCAGTGCCTACAACACAGCCTGAAATATGAGAGACATACCAACCTTTACACTCACAGAACAGTGTCCACAGCATACCAGCATGGTCCCCACCTTGAAAATCTGAAAGGGCTATGCCTACCTAACCTAACATTTTATAGCACTGTCCTGAAATCACAGTGAGAACTGCAATTACCACACAGCAGGCTGCATGCAATTAGTAAATGCTGGCTAACAATTGGTGCAGAGGCCATCACATGCACATGTGCATATACCTACAAAAGCAGCCTGTACTCTCAGTCCACACATGCAATACTTTCATTGCAACATCCGGAGGGAGAGACAGAGAGAGAGAGAGAGAGAGAGAGAGAGAGAGACAGAGAGACAGAGAGACAAAGAGACAAAGAGACAGAGAGAGGCATCAAAAAAAAAGAAAACAACAATAAAAACCAGCAAGCTAACCAGCAGCAGGCCACCAAGCAGCAAGCCATCACAAGCAGCAGTGACAAACAAAGGTAATGTAAACTAATAATCTAATAGTCTACATACTGTGAACTCTCCATATGTGTTAGCAGTCTGTATCTATATATATATGAAGATGTGCATAGGGCAGGGGACATACTGCAACTGTTAGTGAAGGCTGGACATACATATGTATTTGAAGGTTGCTATGTGCACATATCAATGTAGGTTATAGTGCAACGTACGATGTAGGTTGTACAGTAATAGATGTTAGTGTGTGTATTCGTATGTGTAAATAAAAAAGTATATATATATATATATATATATATATATATATATATATATATATATATTATATGTATATGTATGTATATTTATATATATATATATATATATATAGATAGATAGAATATGTATATACATATATATGTAATAGACACATACATATATAGATTATATAGATACATACACATATACAGACAGATATGAATGTCTAGAGATATGTATGTATATGAATATCTGTCTCTCCCCATCTCTCTCTCTATATATATATATATATATATATATATATATACACACACACATATATATATATATATATATATATAGTGAGAGAGGCACATGTGTGCAGATGTAGTGCAACAGGTGCCTGGTGACAAAGGCATGGACTGAACACCAGTGTGGATACTGGAGTACCATACCCCATTCCAAAACACTTACACCACTAACCACCACATAGGTGGTTGCCTGCCTACTACTGGATGTGTCAGGAGGGAACATGGGAAACAAGTGTACAATAGCCTCCCTTTTGATATTCACAGTGGCACACTAGTCTTGTAATTCCTGTACATGGTACGTCTCAGCACAAATGGTGTGTCAGCTAGGGAAATGTAGGTCACTGTACCCCTCTACACCTCACAATGTCCTACACGGTATGTTGCTCCCATAACAACTATAGAAAGGGGGAAGGACACAGTCATACCTAACAAACAGTGATAATGCCGTCAAACACATTACCTATGCAGAGTGACTGACAAAACCACAGATAGAGTGCCTTTCATACTACCTACACAGAGGTTACCACTGCTGGATATACATAGTTAAGTCACACCCATAACAGTTGTCCAACAACCATGGTAACACCTCACAATATCCCCAGCCTAAATGACATATGTCTGTCATCCTTGGCACCGGAGTAAAGAGCACATGGTGGAGGTACAGGTTCCTACCCACAAATAAGCCATACCCTGGAGTAAACCACTCAGCATTAAGAAGCAAGGCTCCTCATTAGTAGATGTCAGACATACCCCTGTTGAATGTTATGCAGATAGGTAATATGCCATATGAGTCACCCTGTGTAACTGTTTGACAGGAGCAAGTACAATCACATCACATGTGTCCCAAGGGGCAGGGTAGCATAACAGTATGCTGCTGTAGGCCCAGGGCCAATAGCATACTACCTACCTATGACACAATGCACACACATATGTACTCATTGCAATACCAACTATGTGAGGGGGAATGAGTGTGCCACTGACTGTGTGCAAGGTCTGTAATGGTGTGATTGCTCAGCATGACTTTGTATCTGTCATGGTAGTGTGTGTCCTTGGTGTGAGGCCAGAGAAAGATGTGTCAGGTATTGGGATACAAACATACTACATTGCCATATGTTGTGCTGTGGTTCCCTGTATGTGACTGTGTAGGTAGGGTATGGCCACAAAGACTAGGGTGCATTCCCATTGAAATTTTTACTGTGCATTGCATGCATTGCATGGGTTGACAATGTTCCCCATCCATTACCTTGATACAAACCCCCAGTGTGAGGTTGTGCATTGGACCTCAAACAGTGTGCCGACTGCTGGTGTATACTAGTTTGTTGTATGGAGTGTGCCAGGCACTGTCACACAGTTGTTGGCTGAGCACTGATATGTGGTCATTTACATGTGTATCCCCCAATAGACAGACAGATGCTATATATGGCAGTTCAGTGATATCACTACAGTAGAGTATTATGTGTGCCATATCACTTGCTCACATATTTTTCTTTCCCTTCCAGGGCGATGGTGCACCAGCACAACCCCATGTACTCTGCTGCAGAGGAAGAGAAGATACACCAGAGCCTGGTGTGGGATTTTGCCACACTCTTTTCCCGCACCAGCCAGAACCAGCAGGAGAGGGCTGCACTGTGGCAAGACCTTGTCCATAGGGTAAATGACATAGGCATGCATAACTGGACATATGAGCAGGTACACCATCACTGCAGTGATTTAATTAGAAATGTCCGTCAGCATGCATCTGATATCCACAGGCAACAGCTTGCCACAGGTGGTGGGGTGGCTATACACCCCCCCTCACCAGACTGGAGGGGCTCCTCCTAAGTGTTGTGGCTCCAGCCCAACAACAACAACATCTGCAGACATGTGTAATGATGGAGGCTGGAGCCACCCAGCATGTGGGCTTGGAGCGTGCAGGTAATATGCCATATCTATAGTTGACTGTTCTCTACACTGGTAGTTTATGCATGTGTGAGGTGTGTACTGTGTTTGTAGCTGTTATCCTGGTAATTATTGTGCAAGAGTGATATTCTCAATATCAGCAGTAGACCTGTGAAAGCCAACTGTTGTACTACTGAACTGTATCATACTCACAGTATCAATGGCACAGTTGTGCCCACTGACAATAAATGACTTATTTGTGCAGGTCCCACTGGTGTAACAGCAAGGCAGCCAATCCATGCTGGTGAGTGTGTAATAACAATACTTTTAATTCTAATGATAATAATAGTAATAATACCCTCAAACAGTATTGCTATGTGTTTGATTGCAGGTGTGTTTGCATCTGTGTGTTTGTATCTCATGTACTGAGGAGTGTGCATGTGTGCATGTGTGCATGTGCGCATGTGCGCATGTGTGCATGTGTGCATGTGCACATGTGCCCATGTGTGCATGTGTGCATGTGCCCATGTGTGCATGTGTGCATGTGCCCATGTGTGCATGTGCCCATGTGTGCATGTGTGCATGTGCCCATGTGCGCATGTGGGCATGTGTGCATGTGCCCATGTGCATCTGTGATAACATTGTGTACACATTGTAAACTCTGTTTCCTGTCTTCCTCTCACAGGTTCTGGTGTTGCTCTGGTGGTGTGCAGCAGGGAACCTGAATCCACTGCTGGGGATAGTGATAATGATGAAACATGTGTAATGGCACAGGGAGGTGTGCCAGGGTCCATTGTTGGTCAGCCAATCGACAGTACACAGCAGTCAACACCATCAATGTGCACAGTCATCCTGCCAATACATCCATTGTCACCAATGTCCTTAGGTGATAGACAGCATACAGTCGGCATTGACCAGGGTAATGTGGTATCAGTGGCACATGCATCCCCTCACAGCAGCCATGGCCAGAATCCTGACATGGTACCACACAGGCAGATGCCCAGGGGTTCTCGTGGGAGCATCCGTGGTCGTACTGCCCCTGTCAGACATGCCCACAGAGGTCTTTCAACCTCAGCTATGTTCCAGGCTGTAATGCAGGCACAGGCATGTATAGAAAGGTACACCAGACAGGGTCTGAGGGAGCTGAGAGCACATCGCATTGCTATGAATGACACTATGCATGACATTGCGGCTGCCATCCGTAATTTCACTGAGGTCATTGACAGACGTTGGGGGGACACATTAGATCTGTTCCACAACTACATGTCCATGAGCCAGGGCAATGCAGGATGGTTGAGGCATCGACGTGGATGTATGCCAGCAACATCAGCAGCTGGCAGTCGTCGCGGACGATAACAAACCCGCAGCCGCACCCATAGTGCCAGTACCAGCCCCAGCAATGCTGGGTCTGTGCTGTCATTAGACCACCCTAGGAGACCACGTGTATGTGGCTCTGGACAGTCCCAGCAGGGACATGTCTCCAGTCATCAACCAACTGCTTCTGATGACAGTACCCAGTCTGGCTTAGTACATGATACTGTCCGTAGCACCCCTGCTAGGCACAGGTACCATGTCCGTGGCCAGAGACAGTGATCTGTATGACCTAGCAGGTACAGTCTGTGGCTGTCCACAAACACCCGTATATGGCAGCCACGAGGTGGAACTGTGTGCATGCATACACACATGCATAATGCTAACACCTAGGTCTAACAGATACATGCACACACCGCATCAACATTGCCCCATCTTGTACTGTTGTCCTTCACTAACACACACACACATACATATTGATTGGTTATATCAGTGGCAGACTCAGGCATTCCTAGTACACGCCCTGTGCATATGATGAAACTGTGTCACCTCCTGCAATCTGTAACATTGATGCAGGAACAGGTTAACATGGTGCTGATGCACAGGGTGACTACATAGAAGTGTAGTTATATTATCATGTTGTCAACAGTACAGTGTAATTATATCATTGTGGGTATATCCCAGCATGCCCGATGCATTAACAGTATGATTGTCATTCTATTGTTGGGTACACCACTATTAATTACCATAGTGTAATGTCTGCACATCTTTGCATCCTGGTAGTAAGGCTGAAAACAGAAGGCCACCTACATAGGTAGCACAGGGGATAAGAAAATGGAAGTAATGATACTCAATGACGGACATGTAAACCGCAAGATGCATGCAGTCCAAACTCTACTCTGCATGGAGAATGTTGATATCTGTGCAGTAATAGACAACAGGTTCAAGACTCCCAAGAGCACCCTAGCACTACCAGGTTACACCTCATACCATGCTTGACATCCCCAAAACACAGAACTAACTATGACAGGAGGGTGAGTCTCGCTAAATGTCAAGGATACTGTGGTGGCAGGACAGGTATCTTACATCCTTCTAAGTTGGGAACTGCTGATTGAGGGCTCAGTGTCTGTTATTCTAAATGTGTATTAGTTCTGGTTTAAGCACTTGGGCTTCAGGCCAGTTATTTTACATTACGAAGGTTCATGGTCTGCACTCTTGTGGGAGGAGAGGCTGGACTCTGTCCGACTGAGCATGGAATTTCTGGCTAAAGGCTTATAGTGCCTGCATATTTGAACTGTTTCTTACTGAAATTGGTACATCTTGTTTGCTGTAGCATAGACTAGATCCAGGCCTGCTAAATGTAGCTTTGTTTGTATGCTTGTTTGCTTGTTATTTCCCTGAAACACTAATTCCACCTGAAACGCAGCTTTTCAGCGCTTCTGTGGATCCCTAGTGACATCTGCATTGCTTACTGTACTTATTTCCTTGTTTCACTTGAAAGAAAGTTACTGTTTGTCATTTTTGCATTTACGAAGGT
Source organism: Protopterus annectens (assembly GCF_019279795.1). Taxonomy (NCBI): domain Eukaryota; kingdom Metazoa; phylum Chordata; order Ceratodontiformes; family Protopteridae; genus Protopterus; species Protopterus annectens. The sequence continues at coordinate 1,738,796,340 of NC_056733.1, read as the reverse complement.
CGCTGCTCAACTACTGAATAATGAAGGTCGCTGCTCAACGAAAGCGCTTATCTTTGATTATATATTTTTACATAATATAGCAAAAGTGCTTATCTTTGATGATATATTTTTACATAATAAAGAACTTGGTGGTTATATAACTTGTGTATCAACTTGCTTTCGCTTAGTTCTGCAACCTTTTATTATTATAATAATTTTTGCATTTAAGTTACTTGTAACACATTGCATTTGAGTTACCTGGCACTTGCTCACTAAAGCATTTATATATGCCAGCACTAACAAATTAAAGGCACTACACCCTCACAAACTCACCTTGAGTACCTTGTTCTCCATTGGCCCTTTTTGTTGTCAATTATAAAGGAATTCCCATTACTATTCTAGCATGTCCAAAGGTCAGTTGTCAATCTCCTCACTGGTCCAGCTGGTGAATCTGGGAATCTTGAGGCAATGTTACAACTGCCTCATGTACACAGACAACCCTCTCCTCCCCCCAACAAATTCTAACACATGTGAGAGATGCAACCATATAGCCAAACTGGAGGCTAAGCTCTCTCAACTGAGTACTGGTGAAACCTGTCAGGAGGAGAAGGAAACCACAGTCACTCCAATTCCAGTTCCAGTCTCACATAGACCTACCACGATAGCAATCCAAACACATAAACACACAAAAACATACTCGGAGACTCTAAATAAAAATCTGCCTAAGCAGCAGAGACCTCCAAAGCAGGCACCCAAGCAACCGCTACCCCAGAAAAGACCACGTGTAACACATAGCTCACAAAGCCAGTGTGCCGAACAGTCACAGCCCTTAAGGCTAAACAACACACCTGATACACTTGTAATAGGTGACTCTATCATCAGGCACACTGACGTCCCACTCACCAGGCTGAACAAGGAGAAGGTCACGGTGAGATGCCTGCCGGGCGCTATAATCCGCCACATAACACAAGCACACAGGTCACTCCAAGGCAAGTACAAATATGACTCAGTCATTGTCCATGCCAGTGTGAATGACCTGAGACATACCTCCCTGGATTACATGATAAGAGACATAGAGGAGCTCTCTGAGCATGTGGCCCAGGCTGGTATGACCCTGACCTTGAGTAGCATCTTACCCTCACCAAGAATGATGCCACAATATGAAGACAAGATGATCAATTTCAACAATTGGCTTAAGTTTTGGTGTCATTCAAAGGGGATCCAATGCCTGTCAGCCTGGGATGACATGCTCGACAAGCCACAATGCTTTGCTAGGGACGGCTTGCACCTGTCACCACTGGACTTTCGGATATTGGCAAAGGCTCTTGCTACCCCCATAGTGCATTTTTTAGGCAAGGCTCAAAAGACAAAACCACCTCCATAGGTATCACAAAGGATAGGAAACTAATAGTAATGCTACTCAATGCCAGCAGTGTAAACCTCAAGATGCATGCACTGGAAACTGTCCTTAGCATGGAGAACATCGATATCTGTGCAGTAACAGAATCCTGGTTCAAGTCTCCCGAGAGCACCCCAGCACTGCCAGGTTATACCTCATACCATGCTTGTCGGCCCCAAAACTTGCACCGAACCAGAACAGGAGGGGGAGTATCAATATCCATCAAAGATACACACACCTCCAGGTTGGTGGCACAGCATGAAGCATCAGAGACTATCCATGTGCAACTAACAGTGGGTAAAACTCCCTTCCAGTTTATAGCCTGGCACACACCACCCTCCCAAACCCAGGAACCCCACTTGGCCTTCCTGAGAACACTGGAAATATGAAGGTCTCTCCAAACACCATTATATCGGTGGACTTCAACTACCCAAACATAGACTGGGAGCATTACTCTAGCTCCAACAACCTAGCTCAAAGGTTCCTAGCATTTATACACTCAAATGCTATGGAACAACTTGTTACCACTCCCACAAGAGGGGGAAACATACAGGACCTGATCATCACCAACATGGGGACTCTATGCTCCAGACCAGCAGTGTACCCCTCACTGGTAAGATCAGACCATAAACTAATCTCACTGGATATTCACATCCCAACCCCACCCCCTGCCCACAAAACCACAGTGTAAAACTTCTCTACAGCAAATTCCACACCCCTCAAAACCAAAGTGGAATCCTTCAAAGCCCTCGGGCCTGTGGAAAATACAGCCCAGACCACAGAATCCTTTATAAACGCATTCTATGAACACCTTCAGGAATGCATGGATCATGCAATCCCAAATAAAAACAAGACCCAATCATCCAAAGGCAGACATCCTGTCTGGTGGACCACAGCCATAAACAAACTATACAATAGAAGGAGGAAGCTACTACATGATAGAGCAAAATCCCAAAAAGGGGAGGCATCTCTGTTCAGTGTTAGCAAAATACTACGGGCACTCATAAAATTGTCTAAGGCCAGCTTCAAGAGAAGAAATGCACAGGACACTAAGGATAATCACAAGGCTTTCTTTAGTTATGTTAGGAACCTGGGTGGGAATTCCCAGATATGCTCAGAATTAGTCCAAAATGACAAAAAACTACACCGAACCCACAGACATTGCCAACATCCTAGCTGACCGGTTCAGCGCAAACTTCTCCCCCCCTCCCCACCAGATGGGAAAATATCTATCCCAGCAGAGTGCTGCCCCCCCTGACATCTCAGATGCTCAGGTAAGAACCGCCCTCTCCAAAGCAAATAACACAGCATCAATGGGACCAGACAGTGTCCCGGGCTGCATCCTACATGAACTCCAAGATGAGCTAAACCCAAACATAACACTACTGTTCAATCTCAGCCTTACCACAGGATATGTTCCCAAAGAGTGGCGTACAGCACCTGTGGTCCCTCTGCACAAAGGTGGTGCCTCAGCAGATCCTGTAAACTATCGCCCCATAAGCCTGACTAGCTTGGTCTGCAAAGCTATGGAAAGGATCATCATGGACCTCATACATACAGATATTGGGGACCTACAGACACTGGATCCTACCCAGTTTGGCTTTAAGGGCAGATCCTGCCTCTTAAACCTGGTTGATTTCTTTGAAACAGTTACCAAGGCCATTGACAAGGGGAAGGTGGTCTGCACAGCCTACCTGGACCTCGCAAAAGTTGCACTGAACCTGTCAGGTTGGATGTTGGCAATGTGTGTGTGGGTTTGGTGTATTATTTGTAATATTTCAGTAATTCAGAGCATATCTGTGAATTCCCACTAAGGTTCCTACCATCAGTTAAGAAAGCCTTGTGATTATCCTTAGTGTCCTGTATGATTTGTATCTTCATAGGTTCATAGGTTCATACTAGGCTATCTGCCCTAGGGCATTTATAAGCCTAGCCAGAGTGTGTGTGGCTTTCGCCACCCCTTGCTATGTGAATATTATGCCCATTTAGGGTTTACTTTACTGTGCCTCTGTCTAGACGTGACACAGTGATGGCCCCCAGTGTAAATCTACGATCTCCCATCCACTCGTCAAGATTCCTGTTGAAGAGAGTCAGTGAGGGGCTCTGCCTAACATGGACTGGGATTCTATTCCAGAGTGTAGGGAGCTTCTGGGTTATGAATCTGTCCCTCCAGCACATCCTATTTATTTATGTGTTGAGGTTGAAATCTCTCACTCTCGCGGCTCTGATGGATTTAGATTTTCTGAGGTGGAGCATGTCCATTAATTCTGGATTGGACATGGCCTTGTACATCGGGCATACATCGCCTCTGAGTTGGCAGTATGTGACTGCATACAGCTGGGGTGTCTTCAGCCGGGCAGCATATGACAAATGTTTGAGACCCTTTATCCTCTTGGTGAGGTACTTTTGAGGTCTTTCTAACTGCTGCGGGTAAGGTACATCCCAAATGGGGCATTCTACTCAATTACGGGCCTGATAATAGAAGAGTATAGGGGCACAATGACCTCTCTTGATGTAGATGTGAATCCTTTCATGATAAGGTGGCCAATATAGAAGGTCTTCCTAGCCACCTTGGCAATGTGAGTGTCACATGAGAGGTTACTGTCCACTTGTGTCCCTAGGTCCCTGATTACGTCTTCCGTACGTAATGGATTACCACCTATGTGGTAATTTGTGAGTACCTTGTTCGGTATTTGGAGAGACATTCATACTCTCCAGTGTCTTCAGGAAGGCTGAGTGGGGTTCCTGGGTTTGAGAGAGTGGTCTGTAGCATGCTTCAAACTGTACAGCAGTTTTGCCTACGGTTAGTTGAACATGGATGGTCTCCGATGCTTCGTGCATTGTCAGTAACCTGGAGGTGTGGGTATCTTTGCTGAATATGGATACTTTTGTGGTTTGGTCCAGGTTTTGGGGCCGAAAAGCATGATATGAGGTACAACCTGGTAGTGCTGGGGTGCTCTCAGGAGCCTTGATGCAGGTTTCCGTCACTGCACAGACATCGATGTTCTCCATACTGGGGAGGGCCTCGAGAGCATGCATCTTGAGGTTTAGACTTCTGGCATTGAGTAGCATTACCCTTATGTTTTTTCCACTTATGTTTTCTAGGGAGGTGGGTTTGTCTTTTCAGCCTTGCCTACAAAAGGCACTATGGAGGTGGCAAGAGCCTTAGCCAATATCCAGACGCCCAGGGGTGATAGGTGCAAGCCATCCCTGGCAAAGCAGCGTGGCTTGTCAAGCATGTCATCTCAAGCAGACAGACATTGGATCCCCTTGGAATGACACCAGTAATTGAGCCAATTGTTAAAGCTGATCATTCTGTGTTTGTACTGTGGCATCATTCTTGGTGAGGGTAGGATGCTGCTCAGAGTCAGGGTCATACCGGCCTGGGCTACATAATTGGAGAGCCCCTCTATGTCTCTTTTCATGTAGTCCAGGGAGGTACGTCTCAGGTCATTCACACCAGCATGGACAATGACTGAGTCATATTTGTACTTGCTTTGGAGTGACCTGCGTGCTTGTGTTATGTGGCAGATTGTAGCAGCCTACAGGTGGCTTACTGTACCCTTTTCCTTGTTCAGTCTGGTGAGTGGGACATCAGTGTGTCTGATATGGAGTCACCTATTACAAGTGTATCAGGCATGTTGTTTGTCCTTAAGGGCTGTGACTGTTTGGCACACCGACTTTGTGTACTATGTGTTGCATGTGCTATGTTTGGAGGTAGTGGTTGCTTGGGTGTCTGCTTTGAAGGCTTCTGTTGATTTGGTAGATTTTTAATTAGAGCCTCCGGGAATGTTTTTGTGTGTTTATGTCTTCGGTTTGCAGTTGTGATAGGTCTATGTGAGACTGGGTTTGTGGTGTGTGTGGTTACCATCTCCTCCTGACTAGTTTTGACAGTACTGAGTTGAGAGAGCTCAGCCTCCAGTTTGGATAAATGGTTGCATCTCTCACATATATTTGTATTTCTTGGGGGGAGGAGGGGGTTGTCTGTGTACATGAGGTAGGTGTAACATTGCCTCAAGATTCACAAATTCAACATGTTGTAGCTGTCCTTAGTGGATTTTATATGTGGCCATATTTTATTGCCATAATACTCATCGGAGATTACTTCCCTTTTTGGGATTTGCTCTATCATGTAGTAGCTTCCTCCTTCTCTTGCATGATTTGGTAATGGCTGGGGTCCACCATGCCAGATGCCTGCGTGTATGGAATTGGGTCTTGGTTTTATTTGGGATTGCATAATCCATGCATTCCTGAAAGTGTTCATACAATGCATTTATAAAGGGTTCTGAGGTGTGGCCCATATTTTCCACAGGCACAGGGCCTTTAATGGATTCCACATCAGTTTGGAGGAGTGCAACATTTGCTTTACACATGTTTGTCACTGTGGTTTTCTGCCCAGGGACTGGGGTCAGGATGTTAATATCCAGTGTGATTACTCTATGGTCTGATCTTACCAGTGAGGGATACACTTCTCATCTGGCCATAGAGTACCCATGTTGCTGATTATCACATCCAGTATGCTTACCCCTCTTGTGGGAGTGGTAAGTTGTTCCTGAGCATTTTGGTTTATGAATTCTAGGAACCTTTGGCCTAGTGTGTTGGAGCTAGAATAATGCTCCCAGTCTATGTTTGAGTATTTTCAGTCACCCAATATAATGTTGTTTGGAGAGCTTGATATTTTCATGTGTTCCGATGTAGGCCAAGTGAAGTTCCTGGCGTTAGGAGGGTAGTCTGTAGCAGGCTACAAACTGGAAGGCAGTTTCAGCCACTGTTACTTGACCGTGGATAGTCCATGCTGCGTCTTGTTGTGGTACCAACATGGGGGTGTGGTTATCCTTGAAAATTATTGCTAGTCACCCTCCTTTTGTAGTTTGTTACATGTTTTGGGGCTGTAAAGCACGGTATGAGGTGTAACCTGGTAGTGTTAGGGTGCTCTTGTGAGCCTTGACACAGTTTTCTGTTACAGAACAGATATCAACATTCTCCATGCTGAGGGGAGTTTAGACTGCATGCATCTTGCAGTTTAGACTTCTGGCATTGGGTAGCATTACGTCTAGGTTCTTATCCCTTGTGATACCTATGGAGGTGGGTTTGTGTTTTGAGCCTTACCTATTCAAGGCATGGTGGGGGTGACAACAGCCTTTGCCAGTATCCCAAAGGCCAGGAGTGATAGGTGCACACCATCCCTAGCAGGTGGAGCATCGTGTCTTGCTCAGCATGTCATCCCAGGCTGGCACGCATTGGATCCCCTTTGACTAACAGCAATACTTATGCCAATTATTGTAATTGATCATCTCATCTTCATATTGTGGCATCATGCTTGGTGAGGGTAGGATGTTAGTCAGGGTAATCAAGTTTGCATATACTACATGGTGTTACATTGCTTAACACATGGCAATCATGCCTCAGGTGGTGCTGCAGGGCTGTCTAAGTTGGATGCACATACTACACTCCCTGTACATGTTTGAAAGCAGGTTGTGTCAACTTAGGCATCCCTTTTACTATATGTGTGAGTCAGAGAGAGGTATCATTTCCAGGGTTCCTACTGAGCCAGTGTATGTGCTATGCGTTGCCACTTTGCCAAGGCCAAGGCATACTGGGCACACCTCCTTCTGCCTACTGGGGCAGGCTCAGGTTGTTCCTCCTCAGAGTCATGCTCTGCCTGTGATTGGCTTGGCAATGGTGGGGGGCTGTTTGGCCCAACCCTATGCTGGTCCTGCTGCAGCTGTTTTCACAGAATCATATTATGTAGCATAGCACATACCATGACAATTTGGGTACCTGTAGTTGGTGAGTACTGCAAGGCTCCACCAGATGTGTCCAGGCACCGGAACCGTGACTTGTGCAGCCCAAACACACGCTCGATTACATTTTGCGTTTGTGCGTGTGCCTCATTATGGTGTTCTTGTTCAGGTGTGTGTGCATTTCTGATGGGTGTCATCAGCCACGGCTCCAATAAGTAGCCATCATCCTCCACTAAGTGACCATGTGGGATGTCCCCATTGGCAAATGTCTGGTACAGCTGCGTCAAATGCCAGATATGGGAATCATGCTAGCTTCCAGGGCAGCCAGCACACACATTCATTCTTATGCCCTGGGCATCACACATGACCTGGCAGTTGATGGAGGGGAAGCCCTTGCGGTTAATGTAGGCCCTACCCTGCTCACCAGCTGGTGCTTTGATGCATATATGCATGCAGTCTATTGCACCCACTACCTCAGGGTATTCTGCTATTTGCTGGAAGAGATGCATATTGCTGGCCAATACCTCACGGGAACTGGGGAAATATACATGATCACTGACATGTGCTGACATGGCATCCAGGAACTGGTGCAGTACCCTGGATGCTGATGCCTGTGATATCCCCATCATATCACCAGTTGGTCTCTGGAAGGTACCTGTTGCTAGTATTCTTAGGCCAGCACATACCTTGGTTTCCACTGGGATGAGTTCCCCTCTGTTGGTCCTGTGTGTGAGGCGTGGCCTGCACAGCTCAACAATTTGCTGCAGGAGGTCTCTGTCCACTCTATAGTGCTCCACTATCTCGAGTTCATGTAACCCATGGTAGGTGACCCTGGGCCTGTACACTCTTCTCCGTCTCCTCACTGTGGGTTGTCCGGCAGCATTTGCATAGTCACCACCCTCAGCAAGTTGCATATGTCTCCTTATAACAATAATGGCAGCACCTAGCATTTTTGGTCTGAGTGAAGCTTTTTCAGTTTTCACTTCTAATAGCTTACTCCTCTGTTGCAGTGTCTCTTAAGAGAAACATTCTGCACTGTTGTTTGCAGAGTTTTAAGTGCTGGGCTGGGCTACTGCTCTGCCTGTGTAATTGCCTGCTTCTGATTGTTTTCTCCTGCTAGCTCTGCCAGTAATCCCTGCTAGCTTCCTACTATTTCTCATGCTCCCTTTTTCCCTTCTGATTCCTTGGGGGGGGACCGATGCGCATACCAGCGAAAACACGCTCACAGCGGCTAACACGCACGCACACATGCTTAGATGGACTAGAATCTGCTTATTCGGGTTAAAACGCGCGCACACCAGCGCAAACAAGTTTACAGGTGTTTACACAGGCTCCTACATGCTTACTCTGCCTTAAACGCGCGCACTTATGCTTACACGTGCGCACTCTAGCTTACTCATGCCTACCAGTGCGCACACGCGTGCATGCACGCCCTGCAAGAAACTTTGGTGTTATCCATAGTGTACACCTTCCATTTTTTGGCTTTCCCATGCCTACTTGTTGACACTCCTCTTTCCATGATGTGTGACTGATATCTTTCACATGCCACTGTGCTCCAATGAGCTGTATTTCTTTCATACATTCCCCCCTGTGATGTCACCTATCTCCTACTCTGTTACTCCCCCTTATCCTACTCCTACACTGCACGGAATGTGCTCATTTCCTATGTAACAGTACGAGTCACTATCCTACCACTCATTTACATAGGATTGCCTACTAATGCTTAGTTGCATGTCTTACACTCAGCTTCCCCCCTTAGCAACCCTTACGCGGTGGCCATGTTGTTTTAGCCTGTTATTCCCTTACATTGTAAATTTACGCTTTGCATAAAACCCACCTTTGTGGGTTTAATTTTTTTAGTTTTTCTGTTTTTTTATAGCGCAGCCCATTTGCGCGGCGCTGCACTATGTTTTATTTTATTTTTGCATCGGAGTTCGTTGCCAGTGGCCACATATTGGCCATTGGCATGCTGCCTGGGACATTTGCAACCTTTATTTGGAGTTGACAAGGCTCCATTGCGTTATTTGCAGAACGGTACTCAGTTATCAACTGAGTACATTTCTGCAGATAACACGGCTCTTACACGGGCAGGTTTCTGCTTCTTGGATCGCAAAATTACCTCATTTGCATGCCTTTCAGCTGCAAGTGAGGTAATTAGCATATCCACGCCCTGTCCGTGAAGGAGCTGTTTTAGGTGCTCTCTTACATGCACATACAGGCTGTTCCTGGATCGCGATGGCTGCATGGAGTCTTACACTACTCTTAGACTCAGTGCAAGCCATCGTGAATCCTGCCCAATGTCTTTGTTTTGGGTTAAAAATAAAAATGGCATTTCAAACTATGCTACCTTATGGACTTCATTTAACTCATACATAGTGGGGATTTTATTTTAACTGTCATTCAGGGAAAGAGTAAAAAAATAAGCATTGATGTTTTAAGCAAATAGTCAGAAAAATTCAATAAACTACAGAGTTTAAATGATTTCAAGTATATTGTATATTGGTCAGAAGTTCATTTACAATTATTAGGTTTCTACTTTAACACAACTTATTTTAAAGAACTGTTTAAAAATGACAAATCCATTTATATTACAAACGTCTAAACATCCTAAGGTGAATTAAAAAAAAAGTCAGAGGACATCATTCAACTATTTAAGTCATATTTTAACAATACTTTTTCAGCTTTATCATTTGTTGACTGGATTAGTTCCACAAGGATAGCAGCTTCTTTATAGGGCAGCTTCTTTATACCCCAGGTGGTATTTATACTACTACAGGAAATTTGGCAAGGGCATCAGGGAACTTCCATGACTTGTCATTGTTGTTGGTGGGACCCATTTTGCATGAGCACTTCCTGCTTCTGTTCCCACTCCATAGGCAGCCTGGAGAAACAGGGAGGCAGATGGAGAGAGAAGAAGATAATGGAATGGTTAAAGAAATGGAAAAGAAAGCCAATGTCAAGACCAGAGAATGCATGCAGGATTCTGATGACATGTTTCAAAGAAATCTGTTTGATGGAGATGAGCCAGCAAATGATGGATATATAATTACAGCCCTCCAGTCAGGAGGGCTCTGGGATTTTTACTTAAAGAAATAGTGATGCAGAGTGAGCCAGAAAATGAAAGAGACATTTCCTGGAGGGACATTATGGAGAAAATAAAAAAGAAGGATGCAAAGACAATCCTGAAGAATAGTGGTGAGATGGGAAAGAAAACATATGCAGAGAAAGTAAAGGAAGGAAAAGGGGAATAGAAGAAAATGAAAATGAAAATGGAAGTTCACAGTAATAGTTTAAAGTAAAGAAGACAAAGAAATGGATGGGTATGAAGTGTGAAACAATTTATAGCTCCTTTGGGTGTAAAAGCACATGAGGTAAGAGCCTGAATTCTTATTAAGAAAGACACATTCTGTGACATTATATTTGAGACTGTTTTTTAACTAGAGACATTTCTTGGATAATATGCAAAAGGAAAGATGGTAGCCCATAGAATCTTTATGTGATAAAAGCATTTATCAGGGAAACAAAAAAGAACATTTGTGTACAATTTCAAACAGAGATGGAAAGAGAGAATTTGAAAGGAGATTTGAAATCTTTATGTACTTAAATTGCAAAAGTTTATAATAAAAGGGCTTTATGGACTGGTGGACGGGATTATAATATTGTAAAGATAGAAAGAAAAAAGTATACATATACCAAGGGAAATGGGTCTCTATCAATTTGGTGAATGAACTATTTATCGAATACCTCTTTGTCGAACTTTATTTATCGAAACTTAATCCATTGAATGCCCCTTTTAACAATTTTTTTCCCAGGGAGAAACATTTTTCTGCCAACCTAGCAACCATCACAAAAAACACAAAATTTAAAACCCACACAGCAGCCTCCCATACCCCCCTAGCTTAATATTCCAACTCCAAGATCATACTACAGTGGGAAAAAGGGCAAACTCCTGATAATGGCCAAATAGTTTTTCTCCCTAGGAAAATATTCACTAAAATGAGCATTTGATGGATTAAGTTTTGATAAATAAAGTTTGACTAAGAGGTATTCGATAAATAGTTTGTTCGACAACTGATAGGAACCAGGAGGGAAATAGGGGTGTCTTAAATACTTAGGACAACCCAAAACATGTTTTTTATGGAAAATGAGAACATTTAATAAGTATCTGTGATAAAGGAAAATGTTATATTTGTGGGGAAATGGGACAATGCAGAAAATATGAACTGAAATGCTATAAATGTAACAAAATTGGACAATTATGGATGGATTGCAAAAATAAAAATAAGAGTAAGGAAAAGAAAGAGAAGAAAATGAACAACGTGAAGAAGTAAAAATAGAATAAAAATTAAATGAGAAAAACAATAAAGAGGACACAGGTTCTGAAATAAGTGAAGAAGACACAAATTGGGACATAGCAAAAGAAAACAAAAATAATTATATTAGTAAAAGGGCAAAAGATAGAAAAAGAACATTTAAATGGACAAGTGCAAAAGAAAAAAGAGAAAATAAATGTAAGATTAAGTATAGCTAATGGTTGGGGGTTGGTGTAATGGTTAAGATGCTTGACTGACAGACCCAATGTACAGTGTTTGAATTTCACCTTTAGGGGGGAAATTGGCTAGGCTTAGAATGGCCTGTTAAGGTAACTAGTTATAAACTTATGAAACCATGAATTAAAGGGAATGAAAATTTTAGAGTGCTTTCTGTAAATGTAATAGTATTAAGAATATAGTAAGAAGGACAGAGATTTTGGAGTGGTGTAATACATGTGATGTAGATGTAATTATATTAGAAGACATGCATTTTTAACAAATTAAGAAAGATTACAGAGAAACTATGGGGAAGAAAGCTAATCTGCAATTTTGGAAATAGATGTTCTGGAATAGTCATATTCTGTAGAATACAGTAAAGATATTAGATGTGATTTTAGCAAAAGTGGGAGATTAATCATTGTAGATTTAAAATGGAAAGACCAAGTATATAGAATTATAACCTTATATGGTTATGCAAATTGTAAAGTACGAGAAAGCTTATTCCATCAGTTTTTAGATTATGTAGTGATAAATATGAATATTATAATAACAATAGACTTTGTGATTTTAGAGGCAAGTGTAAAAAGAAATGATATAAGAAAAATGTTAAAAGTTATAAGATGCGACAAGTTAAAACTTTGGGACAAAAAGTCATGGACTTACATAAAGGGTATGTATAGAAATGAAATAGATCATTTTATAGTATCAGAAGTTTAGCTGTAGGAGAATGACAAGTAGTTGAAATAAGATTGCCTGATCATCTTGCAATATGGCTAGAGATAAAGAAAAACAAGAAATACTAAAAATAGACAAAAAATAAAAAGGATAAGTGAGAAAGCATGGAATGAAGAAGGAAAGAGATTAGTAACACAGTCATGGAAAGATCATATTACTAGGAGAACATTTTATAAAAAATTGTTCTGAATGGTGAATGATATTTCCGGAAAATATAAAAACATTTTTTTTACAATGGCAATATGATGTGAGAAAAGTACAGAAAGAAAAATGTAAAAGAACATATAATGATGCAATGGAAAATTTAGAACATAATGACAGAAAGTACTTTGATAAATAAAAAGAATTATATGAAAGAAATCAAGAAAAATACAAGAATTATTATTTAAGCAAAGATATTTTTACAAGGAAAATAAAAAGAAGTATTGAGTTACTTAAGCAGATCAGGAAAGGAAGATGGTAGTGTAATGAAAGAAAGAAAAAATGTAAAAGGATCAATAGAAAGAACTCAGGAAAAGATTATTCTTATGAATTAGATTATTATTTATAAGCTTAATGCCAAAAAATGTATAGTTATCCCTTTTGGGAAAAAACATGCACCCATGAATTGCCACATACAGTACACTAAACACTGAAAGTGCGATGAGAGACTTAGGGACACAAGTGGACAGTAGTCTCACCTTTGATAACCACATCACCACAACAGTCAGGAAATCCTTCTGTGGCACACCTCATTATTAAGGGCTTTTCATCCAGAAAAAAGGAGGTCATTGTCCCACTGTACTCATTCCTCATTAGACCCATTATAAAGTACAATGCCCCATTTGGTATGTACCTCACAAGACATCTGCAACAGCTGGAAAGGCTGCAGAAAATATCTCACTAAAAGAATCACAGGCCTAAAGCAGATGCCCTATGCTGACCGTCTACAAAAACTCCAGCTGTGGCATATTGTCTACTCAGAGGCAATCTCTGCTTAACATACAAGGTCAAACCCTGAGCTGTTGGACATGCTCCACTTAAAGAAATCCCAATCCCTCAGAGCCACATGCTCCAGGGATCTAAACCTTGTCATCACAATGAGCAAAACATGCTGGAGGGATAGTTTCCTGACCCAGAGACTCTCCATACTCTGGAATAGACTGCCCATACATGTCAAGCAGAATGCCTCCTTGGCCCTCTTCAAAAGGAACCTTGATGATTGGCTGGGAGATAGGAAATTCACCCCGGGGATCACTTCAGTCACCCTGCTAGACAGGGGTCCAGGGAAGTAAATATTGTGGGAAGAAATATCCAGGGAATTGTTATGGCTAGGCTTGAATAGGCCCTAGGGCCGATAGCCTAGTACCAACCTATGAACCTATGAACCTATGAATAGTGTAGTAGAATATGTACAAGAAATGCTTAAAGAAAAAAAGAAGGTTGTAAAAAAAACATGAAAAGTAAAAAAGTTAACAGAAAAAGAATAAGGAGTTGGAAAATGAGACTTCTTTATTTGAGCTAGACAAAGTATTAGTACAAATAAATATAAATTTGTTTGCAGGACCAGATGGAATAGGGTGTGAAATGTCTACAAATTTAAAGGATTAGAAAAAATATATATTTTTAAAGATTTTGAATGAAAGGTTAAATTAAGGCTTTATGTATAAATATTTATGTAGTGGAATACTTAAATTCATATGAAAGAAGGAAGAAAGAAGATAATTAAAAAAACTGGAGACTGATATTATTGAATAATAATGATTATAAGATCTTTACTAAAATAATACAAAAGAGATTTGAAACTAAAATGGAAAATATGAAAGATAGTATATTTAGTCTAAAGGGTAAGGGTTGTCAAAAAGTTATTAATGACAGAAAAATTGTGGATGATATAAATAGAAAAAAAATCATGATAAAAGACCATAATAAGGCATTTGATACAACTAGACATTTTTATTTTTATTTTACGTTTGTTGATCGGGCTGGTCCAACTGGATTTATGTCCATTTTCAGTGGAGGCCTGGGGAGAAAAGCTCCACACTTCAGAATAGAATAACAAATACATAGGAACATTACCAAGTTTTGGCAAGTAATAATAGCACATTACATTTTAGCTTATGAGTAAGGAAAAAAAACAATCGTAGTTGCAAATCAAGTATGGATATACATACAATATATAAGGTATGTGAAATAGAGCACTATTAAACTAAACAAGTCACGCACACTTTATTGTTAATAAAAGATCATTGAGTTTATGTGGGTGAGAAGATTAGTGTCTAGTGACAAGGGAGGTAGTTAGTCTAGGTTTGCACAGGGGCACAGCCAGTGGGATTTAAAGTATGGTTTGAGTTTGGTTTTAAATAGGGTAGTTGAGGGTAGGGAGGTTAGGTCATTTGGAAGGGTGTTCCCACTGTGTTAGAGAACAGAGAGTCTCCAGCCAGATTGCTGGTTTTACTTGTGTTTACCAGTAATTTATTAGATGAGCATAGGATCTTCAGGTTAATGGAGGGGGAGATTAGGTTAGTGAGTATTGGAGTATTTGTAGGATGATACAGTATCTTATGGGCAATAGTTAGTTGGTTCAAAATAATAAGATTTTACAATTCTAACCATCCTAGTTGATTAAGAATGTTGCAATGATGGGTTCTATAGGTAGAACCAGTTGCAAATCTAGCAATATTATTGTAGGAGCTGGCTAGCTTGTTCAGATTGCTTTTGCATAGTTTAGTATAGATAGGGCAAGCATATAGTAGGGTTGAGATTAAATGGGTATGGGCAATAGTGGTCCTGGCTAGTGGAGTCAGAAAGGGTTTGATCCTATAGAGGGAACCTAGTTTCTTGTTTACTGTATTTATAGTGTTGTTAATATGGGGTTCAAAGGTGAGGTTATCGATTAGTACTCCAAGTAGTTTTGTGGTAGAATCAGGAGATATGATATTGTCATTGCTAGATGTAACAGTGAAATGCAGTGGAGGGGCTCTGCAGGTGGGAGTGAATAGTAGCATTTTTGTTTTGTTTGGGTTGAGGATGAGACATTGGTGAAGAAGCCAATTCTCTACTGTGCTAAACATGTCTTGGGTTAGGGACTGAAGCTGTGATAGTGAAGAGGCTGAGCATATGAGTGTGGAATCATCTGCATATTGGATACAGGTAGCTTGAGGTAATACAGAGTGTAGGTTGTTAGTAAAAATAGAAAAGAGGAGAGGACCCAATATGGAGCCTTGAGGGACGCCAAGGGTAATTGGAAGATGGGAAGACAAGTTATTCTCCCATAATACAGCCTGTTGCCTGTTATTTAAATAGGATTGGAACCACTGTATAGCAAGTGGATCCAGTGAGAAGTTTTTAAGTATGTTTATGAGTAGCTGGTGATTAACCAAGTCGAAGGCTTTTGACAGATCAATGAAGAGGGCTGAGGATAGAGTATGATTATTACGATATTTATTAATGCAGTCAGTGAAGGATAAGAGAGCACAGGAGGTGCTATGAAATGGTCTGAAGCCATGTTGGCAGGCAGTTAGTAGGTTGTTTTCTAGTAGGTGGCTTAATAGTTGTTTATGAATGCACTTCTCCATGATTTTTGCCAGTGGGGATAGTATGGCTATAGGGCTATAGTTAGAAAAATCCTTGGAATTCCCACCTTTGTGCAGGGGGATGATATGTGAGATTTTCCAGATTGATGGAATAGTTCCTTCTGAAATAGTTCTGTTAATGAGGATGGATATGGGGTAGGATACAGCTTTGGCAGATTTTGCAGGTATTATGCAGGTAGTAGATCTGCAGAGAGGGTGGTGGGTTTAAGTTTCTGAATAAGGGTGCAGACAAGGGATGTAGGAACTGGTTTGAATTGAAATAATGGAGGCTGTTAGGGATAAAATTAAAAGCAGCTATAGTGTCAGGGGATAACTGATTGGCCAAAGATTGAATGGTGTCTGTGAAGAAAGTGTTAAAAGAATTGACAATGTGGATAGGGCTGTTGAGATTGGAGCCTGAGGGGGTGGGTGTAATAGAGTGACCTGGGTGCAACAGTTTATTGATACCAGAACAGAATTTTTGAGGTTTATTTTGGTGGGTTTGTTGGAGGTGACAGTAAAAGTTTCTTTTATCAGACAATATGGCTTTTTTAGTTTCATTTCTTAATTGTCTAAACTTTAGTTGATCTGCTGGGTTTTTGGTTGTATGCCAGCTATCCCAGAGTTTGTTTCTATGGAGGATTTTTTGGAGAGGCAAGGGACTGGTTTAGACCTACTGGGGCATGGTAATCTAGTATGGGTAAAAATTTAGAATTAATGATTTAACGGCATCTCATAATGGTAGGTGTTTCAGGGGTGACCAGTCACAAGCTTTCAGTTCCTTTTTTCAGGCTGTCAGGGTTAAACTTTTTGTTAGACCTTATTTTCTTATAAATGGTTGGGTTTGGGATGTCAGTCTTATATCTGATTAAGAAGGTGAGTGAGTGATCGCTTATATCTTCAGGGAGGGTCCCTACTTTGTAAGATTGGTTATGACTATTTGTAAGAATCCAGTCTAGGGTGTTGTCATTGTTATTATGTTTATTGGTTCTAGTGGGGGATGTAATGGCTTGCGTAAAACCATATAGGTTGATATGGGTAGTAGGCTGTTCAGATGTGCAACACCTCCAGTTTATATTAAAGTCACCAAGAATTATGGTTTCTTGTGGGTAGGTGGTGGACAGCCAACTTAGGATAGCCTCTAAGGTGTTAATATTGTTACCTGGGGGAAGGTAGACACAGATGATGTAAATGGATTTACATTTGTTAAGTTGAATTTTGGAGATACGAATTTATGCATTGCTAGTCAGAGGAGCTTTAGAGTCTATGGAAGTGACTTGTAATTCAGATTTATATAAAATAGCTACTCCTCCAACTTTCTTGTAATTATGGTCAAGTCTGAGGATACTGTAATCTGGGGGGATGACAGTGGTGTCTTGTTGGCTTAAGCCATGTTTCATAGAGACAGAGGATGTCGAATTAATGTACATCCATGAGGGTATGTAGTTGGGCAACATTATTATTTATGCTTTGAATATTGAGATGGGCTATTAGGAGAGAGTTAGGGGGTTTAATGACCAGATGTGCATTAGTAGAAGTTGGGGTGGTAGGCTTTGTGGTAGTTGTAGAATTTGGGCCAGGGTTTGGGTGTATGTCACCATCAATTAGGGAGTGGACTTATATTGCCAGATTGAGAAGTAAACCTTTACATATTAGGTTCTGAGGTTTTCCAGCTCTAGGGCTATAGTATGTGATGTGAGTGAGTCTATGAAATTTGGCTGATAAATACTTTGGTGGATGGGATGTGTGATTATGGCTATGAGGGATGATAAGTGTTGGTGTGGAGGTTTGTTTTGTAGGGTTATGAAAGTGAAGGTAGTTAAGGTGTTCATAGAAAGTAAGTAGGTAAGGTATAGCTAAAATAGGTAGGACTGATAGTAGAAGTAAGAGCTTAAAGTGTGTGAGGGTAGTGTTAGGTGGCATTGTCGAAGTATTGTGTGTAGGTTAGTATACAGGTATAGGCACAGATGGATAATGACTAGTGGGAAGAGGGTTGTAGCACTTTAAGGAGTTGGTCGATGTGATTGCTTGTATGGATAGGGGGTGTGGTTAGTGTGTATAAATGTAGATGAACTGGGGGCGGGTGAGAATTGGGGGCATGGTAGCGGAGCGGAATGAGCCCGCAGGGTGAACAGAGAGGGTAGAGCTACAGAAGGAGTGAGCCCTAGGAGAACAATCAGTGGAGAGCTGATAGTTAAGGTAAGTGAAGGTGGAGAAGGGTAGGAGGTGTTAGCCTTGATAGTAGGGATAGGGGGAGGGTAGCTGAAATGATACAGAGTAAGAAGATAGAGGGATGAAGTGGGACTATAACTTTACAAGCTAGGAATACTATATTCGTGTGAGATATGTTTCAAGACAGAATGATAGATTTAGGATAGGGCGTCACTTAGTGGCCAAAGGCTGTATAGCTACAATAGTTTCCTTTAGGAGGTAGCTGGTCTTGGAATTTGAGGAGGACATAAAGGATATTAGGTATTTACAGTGGTGTAGGAGGGAGGTGGGCTAAGAAGAAGGAAAAGGAAGGTTATGGCTGCTGGTCTCCCTAGCAGGGAAGTGTACTTTAAAACCTACAATAATTTATACAGAGTAGCTTTTATTGATAGAAGTTATATAACAAATACTTTCTTCTTTTTTATTTTCCTTGAGGGGCTGTTTCTCAGGGCAGGAGAAGATTCACGTCTTTAGTTTAGGGTGAATATGGCAGTTATAAGATGGATTAACGTTGCTGACCAACAGGACAGGGCAGTTCCACAATGTTAGTGCCTTACGAGCAGGTAGGGCAACTGGTTGCATAAAGGGGGAGAGAGAGAGAGAGAGAGACAGAGAGGTTAAATTAGTAGAATGTTAAGCACAGCCATTAGGTAACAATATTTAAGATAATATACATACTAGTACAAACACAAGGTATAATTGGTCTCTATTCCACATATATTGAGGTTCAATGAAAAAAAATGATAGGTTGGGTAGTTTCATTTAAATAGGGAACACATTTCCGTTACAACTAGCAATTACATGTAGCCATCGCAGTAGGATTCTAAAAGCATGGCAAATCAGTTAGCATGCTTCAGGTATAAGTGGAGGAACAAGGTTTGCAGCATGAGTGTAGACGAAGCGAGCTCTACTCATACATGGGACATTCTATCCAAGAAGACAATTTTGTGTTTAAACCAATACAGGTGGTAACATTACCTTTTACAATAGTGTAAAGACAGAATTCCTCATATATAGCAGCAGAAACAATACAACGCTATGTTAATATAGCATTACTGATGTAATTTAAGGAACTATATAGCGTCCCCACTTGTGTTAAAATAATTAAAGACCAAAATGCATGCTAATGTGAGACTTAAGGTTAGACAATACATGCGCTACCAAAACGTAGCGTTTACTACAAAAAACTCAATAGCCGACTAATTAAAGTAACCATTTGAGCATTCAGCAGGTAGCTACGATTATAAAATCCGTACCTCATGCAGCACGCAATCAGTTAGTCGGTACCATCAGTTGTTATAACCAGAACACTTTAGGTTCCATAAGTTGATGCTAGCCACTAAAAATATTCCTTTTTGACCAATTTAAAGTTAAAACAGTTGTTGCATGTGCCTATAATTATGCCTTTCAAACAACAAAGTGTATTGCAGGGGTATCTGACATTAAATAGCTAAGAATGTACAGAAAACCCATACTCAGTAAGCCGGTACTGGCAGAAGATACTCCAGTATGCTTTTAGAAGCTTATCAGTTACATTGAAGTATAAAGATATACTAGCCACTAAAAATATTCCTTTTTGACCAAGTTAAAGTTAAAACAGTTGTTGCATGTGCCTATAATTATGCCTTTCAAACAACAAAGCATATTGCAGGGGTATCTGACATTAAATAGCTAAGAATGTACAGAAAACCCATACACAGTAAGCCGGTACTGGCGGAAGATACTCCGGTACGCTTTTAGAAGCTATCAGTTACATTGAAGAATAAAGATACACCTTCTGACACACTTGTTAGTGAGCTGTGTATCTAGCAGCAGGTAGCCATAAAACTCATTCTACAGTTGCATATCTAGCAGCAGATAGTCTTAAAACATATTATACAGTCACTAACTTTACAGATACTGCAAACAAAACATTTCTGACACCTTTTAGAGCTCTATGCTTGTTTGGAAGTGCGTTGTAAAAGCATGTGCAGCAAACGCGAACACAGTTTACCGGCAACAGTGATTAGTAACACCAGCATATGCTGTGATGATTTGGTTATCACCTTTAACTTTGTGGGTGCCTTTACAGATAACCTTTTAGGCAGTCTGGTTTTCTAGCAAAAAGTGTAAACAAAAAGGCACAACTTACACAAACTGTGTACACCAGAGCTGGGACGTACAATAGCTAAGGGATAGACTGAGGTGTAAAGATGGTGGCACATAGGAAAAGGTATATTTATAAGGTAGGTGTGGTGATATGAAAGGAAGGGAAGGGTAAGGATAGGTGGGGTCAGGTAGTGACAGGAAGTGCTTAGTGTATCACAGCAGGTAAGGAGAACACACAGACAAGTAGTACTTAGTCTAAATCAGTGAGTTAATACTGCCAGACCTAAGGAGAAGGAGAAAGTAGGTAGGAAAAAGAAGGGACAAAGGGGGGGGTAGATAGGGTTAGAAGCAGAGTAATGCTTATCAAGAGGGAGTGGAGGGATACTGATAGGGGTGAGGAATCAGACCAAGAGCCACAGTAGGAGTGAGCCCTAGGAGAACAATCAGTGGAGAACTGATAGTTAAGGTAAGTGAAGGTGGAGAAGGGTAGGAGGTGTTAGCCTTGATAGTAGGGATAGGGGGAGGGTAGCTGAAATGATACAGAGTAAGAAGATAGAGGGATGAAGTGGAACTATAACTTTACAAGCTAGGAATACTATATTCATGTGAGATGTGTTTCAAGACAGAATGCTAGATTTAGGATAGGACGCCACTTAGTGGCCAAAGGCTGTATAGCTACATGAAATCTTATGGGTGATAATGAAAAAATATAATATAATATAATATAATATTAGGAAAGTATGTATGCTTGTGGATAATAATAATAATAATAATAATAATAATAAAGTAAAATACTTCTAAATGGCTGGTTAAGCCAAAAGGTGCATATGAAGAGTGGTATAAGACAGGGATGACCAATAAGCTGTACACTCTTTGCATTAGTTTTGAATGAACCCCAGGGGTTACCTCAGTGTCACTGCTCGACAGAGGCACAGCAAAATAATGGGCATAGTTTCTCCAAACTAAAGGGGTGGCGTAAGCCACAAAACTATGGGCTAGGCTTATAAATGCCCTCGGGCAGATAGCCTAGTATGAACCTATGAACCTATGAACCTATGAACCTATGAACCTATGTCATAGTATGTAAAATAAAGTAACTAGATAAATTCCACAAAAACCACCAACGCAAGGCCCCAGACACCACTTGTATTTTTAGCACTTTCGTTCTTTTAATTGTAAAACAAGAACTTCATCAGAAAATACAAGTAAATTTAAAGAAGCCATTTAAAAAGATTGTCAAAAAAGTCATACGACATGACTAACCCAATCAATATCAAAAAAATAGTGGGTGTTGTCACTTAAGTGAATGGACTAACTATGATCTTAAAGTGCAAGTATTAAAGATTAAAGAGAATTAAAAGCGATGTCAAAATATTAAAAATGTTCAACATAACTTGTCTTGGTGGTTCTGATGGAATTTACATAGTTACTTTGTTTGGTGTTTGTTCTACCATGCCTTTTGTGTTTTTTTCTAGTATGTGAAATAAACTTCAAAATGAAAGAGGCTGAATATATAACACACATGAAGGGTTAAAAAATCCAGTCATGTTAACATATGCAGATGATGTAATAACTGCAACAAAAAAACAAAATGAAAGAAGTAATACTTTACACACGAGTGTCTAGAGGTGATAGGGATAACTTTAAATAATGAGAAAAAATAAAGGTTGAGATGATGCAGTAAAGATAGGGGGTACATATTTTACAATGAATTAAATTTCTATGTTAGATTTGGGAATAAAGATGTAAGTAGAATTCAATGGGAAAACAACAGAAGAAATAAAACAAACTTGTCTTTTCTGGAGGACATATAAATTATCATTCAGAAAAATGGCGCATTTAATAAATTCAGTACTGATGGGAAAAATAGCATACTTAGCAAGTGTATTTGTGTTGCCAACAGTATTTGAAAAGGAACCATTGCAGATGTTTTCATTTATATAGGGTTCTAGACTAAACCATGTAAAGAGATGAGTTTTGTATGTAAATAAAGCAGGAGAAGGTTTAGGGTTAATTAACCCAATGGTATATGTTGCTACATTAAATTTGTACAAAGTGCTAAGGTGGATAAATGAAAAACATAAGAGTTTAGTGGTAAAATTGCATAAATACGAGTATGATAAATTTTGGGGTAAGATAAAAAGTAAAAGAGAAAATGAGTGAGTAAATGAGGAAATAAAGCGTTATCAAGAAAAATATTTCTGCCAAAAAACTGATAATATAGAAAAGGAAAGAAAAGTTGGTATAAGATTGTAATGATAAAACATGGGAAAATCTAACTGATGAAAAAATTACAGCTATAAAAATAAGAAGCAAATGGTGGAGTAAGTAAGTAGAATGTTAATATTGTTTATGGAAACTGGTAATAGATGAATTACCAGTAAAAGGAAGCATGACATATAAAAAGAAAAGTAATACAATATGTTTACATTGTCAAGAAGAAGAAACTATTAAACATATGTTTTTGAAATGTGAAAGAGTAAAAATGTTATGGGGAAAACTATGTAAAGTAGATTTTTTTTCAAATATATAAAATAAGTGGATAAAATAAAATGGGTATGATTAAATATGGACATTATAAGAATAGAAGCAAACAATATGTTAAAAGAATAGGCAAAACGTTATTTTATGTCATACAGGCTATATGGAATGAAAGAATAAATTAAATTATGTTTTATGGGAAATGGATTTTAGCAACAATATTATGTAGAATCAGGTGGTGGTTATAGAAAAAGGCATGGGGGTCTAATAGGGATGAAAATGTATGGATATGTTTAAATATATTTGTATATCTATATATTTCTATATTTGTAAAGAGGTAAATATGTTGTAAATAAGAGTTCTTGTGTATATAAATAAAGGAACCCTACTCTTTTCTATAAGTGTTATGGGATCTTTTACATCGACCTGAGTTACCACCAATTCAAGCTGATGGGGACTCAGTTTAATAATGCATCCAAAGGATGGCACACTCAGTGAGTGCAGCACCTCCCTTATGCTGCATGCAGTGTCAGCAATCAATCTTCCTGGTGTGGAAATAGAACCCACAATCTTTTGCACCAGAAGCAAGTGTGCTAACTGAAACAAAATAAATAAATCTATTTTTAAATGCAAGTCGATCCGGGCTAGTGGATAAATACCATAAAGACTCCCAAATAAAATGGTTAACTCTTCGTTATTCAAAATTTTAAATGAGCATAGGATAGAATAAGCACTTTCATCCAGTCTAACTGGACTTCATCAGATTCATTGAACACAATGATACTAAAACCATTTATAGCAACAGGAACAAAGCAATCTGACAGGAAATTATGTAACAGTAATTCTGAATAATTAATCAGTGTAATTAAGTAAAGAAATTAAAGACTTATTCTTTTTAAAAAGTTGTATGGCCAATAAAATGTACACAATAATAAATAAAAATTTGTTGAAAAATGGATGTCAAAATATGAATATATATATATATATATATATATATATATATATATATATATATATATATATATAATATGTCTAAAACACTGTTTTATAATTTAACTAAACATGTATTAAATTGTAACCTCAATATGGTAAAACAATGTATGCATATCCTTAAAAGTATCCTAAATGTGTAAAAAAATAAATAAGTTGATATGAATTAATGCGTTAATATAAATATAAATATATATGTGTATACATGCTTATATATCATTTTTTTGGGTGAGCTATTTCAAGCCCTGGACTTTAAGATAGGTTTCAATGATATGTTTTCATTAATACCTGGGGGGTTTCTGGCATTTAACTTTAATTGCCAGACTACTTCTTTTTCTCAAGGTAGAAGCTTTACATTGCCACCCCTAGGGTTAATGTACACCTTGTCAATAATAGCAAACCTAAAAGTGTGACTGCTATTATTCTGTTCAATGTGCCTGTATAAAGCATTATTTGTATTCTCTTTTTTAATGTTGTAAATATGTTCATATATTTTGTTCTTTAAAGACCTGTCAGTTTTCCTGACATAATATGCCGGGCAGGTGGAACATAATGCCAAATATACTGCTCCCTTAGTGTTGCAATTTTCTGTCTGGAGAATCACTTTACTTCTGCTTATGTTTTCCAAAAAATAGCATTCTCTTCATAAATGTATGCACCCTGATTACAAGACCCACATTTATGAGTTCCTTTAAAAATCTTGGTTTTCCTGTTAATATTGTGGTTCTCCAAATGAGCTTTGATATTGTCACCTGTATGTATATATATGACAGGGTTATGTCCTAAGTAGTTATATATATCCATATTACCCCTCAAAATATTCCAGTTCTTGGATATCAAACACTTCCATCAGTGAAATGCAGACATTTCATTTCATATGCATTGTGTAGATGAAGAGTGTATGACTCAGTCATTATTTGCTGGCTTCAGAATACTGTAATTCCACTACTACACACCACTGGATTTGAACCCAGGAAAGTGTGTGACAAAATGTAGTGTTTGCAAGACATTTAACAGACTGAGCTACTGAGTCACTGCGACAGCAGGTGTATTTGCAGGATATATGTGCACACATACAGGCTTTGACAAACATTTTCTACATCCATCAGTATGTGCATAGCTTTATATGTATGCATTTCTGCAGCAGGGTCACAGCTGAACATGTATTTTGCCATTAATGCCTTAGCAGTTGTCTTTCTACATGTTGCTGATAAAAGGGCACATTAACCTGCCATCACAGGCCTCACTTACATCTATTATGTCTTTAGCTTTCTACTGGTGTACTATTGCACCAGAGTCCAAGGTACACTCCCATTTTTTCCATTACGTTTTAGTCATGTTTGAGTGATGTGGCATGATGTGCAGCTCTGATGAAATATGCTTAATGACTGTAACTGGCAATTACTATGTTTTTTGTTTAAACCATCTGTTTTAATTGAGTGGCATAGCAGGTTAATGCAGCTGTCCACAGCTGTGA
The DNA here is from genome assembly GCF_019279795.1 of Protopterus annectens. NCBI lineage: Eukaryota > Metazoa > Chordata > Ceratodontiformes > Protopteridae > Protopterus > Protopterus annectens. Next base: position 1,738,771,150 of record NC_056733.1, on the reverse strand, counting down.
TGGCCTTGGGTTCGAAATATGGGACAAGTGTTTATTTTGTAAGTGTGTATTACAATTTTAAAAACACATATAGTCAATATAGCTCCACTTATCTGAGGTGAGTGAAGCGGCAAAGCACAGTGTGTCGCGCAGCATTGCGCTAAAAAATATAAACAAAAGAAGAATGGGGTGATAGGAAATTTGTGAAATGGGGTGCAAGAAGGGGGAAACAGTGAAAGGCAGGTAAGGATGTGCAGGATGGGTGTAGGAAAGGACCATAGTTATCCATTTCTTGTACAGCAACAACTGTGCACTTTGACAGAATTTGTACATGACTTTGAACTCTCAACCCCAGAGAGAGGGGTGTGGACAACATAACTGCATTGTCAGTGCAATTGGACCAAATTACGTGTGTCCAGTGGACATATACCTAAAATGGAGAGCTAAGTATTGGACGATATATTTTTTTTGTGGGACAGGTGCCCATTTTTTTTTTAAAGTGAGAATGGAATGTTGGGATAGGGACATAGATGCATGTGAGTGAGATAAGTTGGGTAGGTGAGGATGCATTTGCAGACAGACAAGACAGCAGACAGGGGCAGTGTGTGGCACATGGGGTGAACACCTTGAATAAAGAGGGTGCTGTGGAATTTAAGTCCCTTGTGCCTCCACAAGGCAGCAGTGTGTCTCACATCCCCACCATGGGACTGTCATCACTGCTCTATCGCTGCCCTGGGGTGGCAGTGTTGGAGGCTGGGCACTGGCATGAGGCTGCCTTACCAGGTTGACCAGCATGTCCTTGATCCAGAGCAGGTGGTGGTCAAACCCACAGTAGACTATCCTGCACACCAAAACTGGCAGCTCAGCCCGGGTAATAACTCCCCCCCACCACAACTCCCAGAGGGGGGTCTGGGCTCGTCCCATGGGCCGGTATTACCCAATGCTGCAGGTAGTGCAGGGGCAGCAGAGGAGGTGTCAGCAGTCTGGGTCCCAGATGTGCTGGGGCCCAGTGCCACTGCCGGAGAAGGCAAGTTAGGCAGATCAGCCAGAACCAGCCTACCTTGATGTGCTTTGGTAAATGAGGTATAGCAATAAGTTAAGGTTAGTGATAATCAAACCACTGTTAGTATTAACAGAATGGAACATCATATTTATTAATCCAAATGCATATTAATGTATATTATGTGTAACACAACATTAAGTAACATAACAGTCAGTATGTTAACAGCATGTCAGTGAGAATTAAACCATAAGACCAACACAACAGTTATTTGAACAAAATGTGTTAATATTGCATCATAATAAATCATACCAATAATAAATCACATTTTGCCAAAATATAGTTAGTTTAACAAAATATGTTAATATTAAATCATAATAATAAATAACAATAATAAATAAATCAAGATAAGGTGTGGGGAGAGAGAGAAAAGCATTCCATTATTGACAGTGCAGATTATATCCCTGAAAACACTGATAAATACTCTGCAGGTGTGTAGTGTCAGTTTTGAGTACAGTGACTACAATTCTCCTATAGCTAATGTAGCTTATACATACCTCTCAAGCTGTTAGCATGGGTCAGTATGGGCCAAGCAATAACAAATGCAGGTACACAACTACACAGAACAGTTTCACATAATGCAGAGTTATATAACTACCAAGGTGTTCTGTAAGTGGATTTGGTAATACATTGCATTCCAGATAATCATTTTTCTGGTAATCCTGTTGACAGCTGGAATGGGCAGTTTTAACTACATTACAAGAAATCGTAACACTTGAGAGCCATGTTTGTGTACAGTACATAAACTAGACAGCTGTCATGTCTTAGTTGGCAGGCATGGGAATTGAATACAAGCTGTGACTGCAGGGGGCATCTGCAAATAATGTTAACAATTGACTGCAGCAACTTAATACAGACATACAAGGACTACAGCTGTACTGAGAATATTTAGATAGATTCATTTAGGAATCAACAATTCTGCTTAACACTTTATTGGTATTGCTGATAAGTGTCTGTGAAATCTAAACACAATATCTGCTCATAACCTAGGCTTCCTCAACCATATACTTTTTGTTCCTGGAGTGTAAGAAAATGAGAGCATTATGTGACTGATACTGGCATGGAGACAACCTTGAACCATACTATGAGTTGAGTAATGCATGTTACAGGACATTCAGATTGTATTCTAGAACTATTACAGTGTTATACTTGACTGCAATGACAGTAGAGCACACATACAAGGAATACAGCCACACTGCATATATTAAACCAGATTTATTTAGGAATCAACAATAATGCTTAACACTTTATTGTATTGCTAATAAATTCTGTGAAGTGCACACACAATATCTGCCCATAGAGTGGGCTACCTCACCCATATACTTTTATTACATGTAGTAGGAGGAAGAGGGAGCATCATGTGACTAATATTGGCCTGGAGACAGCCTTGGACCATACTATGAGCTGTGCAATACAGTCTGCAGGCCATTCGTTTATTATTCTACAGTTATTATGGTGTTACACTTGACTGCAGCAATCTTACCACAGGCAAGCAATGCATACAGCTCTACTACAGTGGTTATGACAACACAATCCTGCTGTACACCATTTTGCTTACTGTTATTGGTATTGTTTATTGCAATACAGTTGTTATTGTACATTTATTGCACTACAGTTCTAGTTGCCCATTTATTGCACTACACGTCTACTTGCCCATTTATTGCACTACAGTTTTTATTGTGTATACTTTATTGCAGTAAATGCTTTGCTCTTTCTTGCTTATTGCACTACAGTTAGCATAATAAATCCATACTTACCACATTCATGACACAACCTGACCAGATGCCCAGCATGGGACTCAACATTGCAAGTCCTCTCAGTTGCAGCTGTAAGGAGAGAAGCACACCATTATGCATACCAGTTTAGCAGATATTCAGCTTGCATTTTGGTAAAACAATGGAAAACATACTTACATATTTGTGGGGCATGCCCAGCTCTTGCCTCTTGGACCAAGGTGTCCAAGGATTCCATCTTTCTCCTCTTCAGGTCCTCATAATGGTGATAATACTGCTCAGCAGTGTGGCAGATACCAGTAGCACTGGTAAGAGCCCTGGCCAACTGGTCTCAGGCCTCATCCTTGCATTACAAGCCCTGGAAACTGCCCTGTATCAGCCTGGGATCATGGTTCCATCCCAGGAACCCAACAAAGACCTTGGACTCCTGCACACTCCATCTCTGTGCCCAAAAGTGCACACCCTCTCAAATATTGTCTGGCATATCAGCAGATAAGCAGATTTCAAAGAATGGAGCAGAATTCCCACTTATTGTTCCTAATATAGGCTGTTTTCTCACCCTTACACACCATTGAGAAATTCAAAAAAGTGCTACATTACTTAGCAGCATGCAAACCAGCTAAGCAGAGATAAGCAGCATGAAAACTCACACAACCGACATTTTAGCAAAGCTTAGCTCCATGCAAACAGTAATAGCTGTTAGCATATTTAAGCAGTGCTCAGCACAGTGCAGCAGTCCCATATGTCATAAATTTGTTTTTAAAATTAAACATAAATACTAAACTGAATTGCAGACATCTTATGACTGCTATGGATTTGAACCCAGGACCTACTAAGCATTTGGCTGTAACTCTACCCATTTAGCTAATTGGATATTATGAAAGCTAGTATACCTTCACGTATACTACTGGGCTACCTGTTAGTACTGCTGAGCGCCATGCCAGGCAGTGCAAACACACTTAAACAGACCCAGAAATAAATAATTAATTACATCTGTTTTCTATTTTAAGATGTCTGGCAGATGTCTATGTATGTATAAGTGCTGCTTAGCTCTGCAAAGCTTTGCAGTGTGCCACATAAATGGCAATTAAAAAAAATAATTATGATAATTAATTACATCCAGTTTCTATTTTTAGATATGTAGCAGGTGTTAGCTGTCTATATGTGAGCACAACTTGGCATTGCTGTGCTCCGCTCCATGCTGTGCAAACATATACAGAAAAAAATAAAAAAATGCATAAAAAGTAACTATTACACATTTAATACAATTCACAGCATTTCAACAGTAGAGGGGAGCATTACAGGGAGCCTCAACCTGTACATAACATCTGACCAGGCATCCACAACCATGCGTGGCTTCTTCACTTCTCCCTACATGGATTCAATATCCCTCTTCCTATGCTCTCCCTTGGCAGTGCAACATCATTAATATGCATGGCGCTCTGCCGAGGGGAACCATGGCTGTGTACACGGATACATTCCTACATGGATTTTATTAAATCCTGGGGACAGAGTGTGTATGTATGTGTGTGCATGCACACTATAAATCTCAACTGTCCAGATTTTTGCAGACATTTGTGTTTTAGATTTCATGTCCTTCACAAAATGCATGCCAACATAAAACCTGTCATTCTACAAATTTTATAAGATTATAAGAGCCATATTTAATGTTACTATTTTTTTTGCCTTTTTCCCCATTAATTTTGCCTTTGTCCGGATTTCTTGTGCTAAAAGGTTGAGAACTATGGTGTGTGTGTGTGTGTGTGTGTGTGTGTGTGTGTGTGTGTGTGTGTGTGTGTGTGTATGTATGTGTGTGTGGTGTGTGTATGTGTGTGTGGTGTGTGCATGTGTGTGGTGTGCGTGTGTGTGTGTGTGTGTGTGTGTGTGTGTGTGTGTGTGTGTGTGTGTGTGTGTTTGTGTGTGTGTGTGTGTGTTTGTGCATGCATGCAGACATAACTTATCTTCTTTTAAGCTGCTGTGGATGGAAAGCACTGAGCAAAGAGGGGTGGAGTGATTAAAATGCTTTTTAATTGTTGTGGTAAGTAGTATTTCTTTATTCTGAAGTTACACTAATAAACAGCATTTTCATTTTTCTTTACAGATACTGAGTGGGGAGTGAAGATGGACAGATCCAGATATGTCACTGTCTTGGAGGGGAGTGATGTTGAACTCCACTGCAGATTTCAGTTTCCAAATGAACACAAATATGTAAACTCTTTTTGGTTCAGATATGGATTTAAAGCTTTCTGTCCTGGAGGTGACCCTGATGAGAATGAGGTAGTACTGTACAAGGACAGGTTTTATCTGGCTGGGAATATCCAAGACAAACAGTGCACCTTAGGAATCCGAAATGTAAGCAGTCGTGATGCTGGCAGATACTGCTTCAGATTTAAAACCGATAAAAATTTCTGGAGTGATCGATGGGGAGTATATCTTCATGTGAAAGGTAATATTTCTTTACTAGTATAGGAAACTGAAATGGTTTTGATTCTGAACTTCATATCCTGAACTGTGACTTGTAGCTGGTTTGGTATTCCAGTGTGTCCAAGTTGTAAAATTAATGTTTTTTTACAGTAAGTTTTAACAAGATAATGGTAAAGATAAAGAGCAGAATCAAAGATGTTGTAACGTGGCAGATAAATTGCAGGATGATTGCTCCTTTGATTCTACATATTTTTTGTTGTAATTTCAGTGACTTACATATGCCTACATACCTGAAAGTCCAACCAGTTATGAGCAGATGCATTTAAAATAAAGTGTAATGTAGACAAACTAGTCTGTTGACTGAGTACTTGGGTGC